>NC_092708.1:378861646-378945446 GCF_047496885.1 Scyliorhinus torazame
TTATGTTTCGGCGGACGATTCCCGCTGTAGCTTCTACTTTGACTGAAGAAACATCCCAGCTCCGCAAGTTTCAGGAAGTTAAATCCATTTTTTGCTGGGTGTGGGGATGTGGAAAGAAGTAGGAAGAACATCATCCAATCGGGTGAAACAGTACAAATGTAGAGAGTGATTCTGAAATTCGAGAGCGTTATCGCAAAGTGAGTAATCAGACCTTAAAAAGGGGACAGAACTGGCGGCAGAGTAGTTTGTGTTTCAATCAATATCTGTTTTTAACGGGACAAAATACAGCTGCTCTGAGCCCGGCCGAGAACCATAAGATTGTGTACATTGTGGTAATCGATTAACCAAATGATAAACTTGTTTGTTGACTTTTATCTCTGTACCTTTCTGGTGTTGAGGAATGATCACCGTGATATTAGTCTGGTATCATTCTGATTTCAGCACAAATTAATACCTCAGTTAAAATAACACAGGAATGTCAGGTGTAGCATTGCTGCCTCACTTCGCCGAGGTCCCAGGTTCGATCCCGGCTCTGGGTCACTGGCCGTGTGGAGTTTGCACATTCTCCCCGTGTCTGCGTGGGTTTCGCCCCCACAACCCAAAGATGTGCAGGTTAGGTGGATTGGCCACGCTAAATTGCCCTTTAATGGGGAAAAATGAATTGGCTACAACAAATTTATTTTAAAAAAGGAATGTCAGGTGAATATGCTCGGGGGGGGGGGGGGGGGGGGGGGTCGGTGGGGGGCATTTGTCAGCTGACAGCTAAGCATTGGTCACGAGATTGATAACATAATAGTGTAGATTGTCCAAAAACAGCTCTTTATTAGAAACTGTGGTAGAAGTTTATAATCTGCATCACATTGTGACTGCTCACATCACGGAGTCATAGAGAGAGAGAGTCGTAGAATTTACAGTGCAAAAGGAGGCCATTCGGCCCATCCAGTCTGTACCGGCCCTTGGAAAGAGCACCCCACTTAAGCCCACACCTCCACCCAGTAACCCCATCACCCCAGCTAATCCTTTTGGACACTAAGGGGCAATTTATCATGGCCAATCCACCTAACCCGCGCATCTTTGGACTGTGGGAGAAAACCGGAGCACCCGGAGGAAACCCACGCAGACACGGGGACAGACAGTGAACCAAGCTGGGAATCGAACCTGGGACCCTGGAGCTGTGAAGCAATTGTGGTAACCACTGTGCTGCCATGCTGCCTTACTCCACTAGGTTCTCTATCTCCCTCCTGAATTCTGACTCGTCGTTGTTCAAGAACCGACCCACTACAGTCGTGTCGTCAGCAAACTTGCAGATGTAGTTGGAGGCACATTTTGCCACACTGTCGTGTGTGTATAGAGAGTATAGGTGGAAGGGCTCAGTATGCAGCTTTGGGAAGCCCCGATATTGAGGACATTCATGGAGGAGATGTTGTTGTTTATTCTTACTTATTGTGGTCTGTGGGTCAGAAAGTCAAGGATCCAGTTGCAGAGTGAGGAGCCAAGTACTAGGTTTTGAAGCTTTGATATGAGTTTGGC
The DNA here is from genome assembly GCF_047496885.1 of Scyliorhinus torazame. NCBI lineage: Eukaryota > Metazoa > Chordata > Chondrichthyes > Carcharhiniformes > Scyliorhinidae > Scyliorhinus > Scyliorhinus torazame. The sequence continues at coordinate 378,863,177 of NC_092708.1, forward strand.
TGGGATTATGGTGTTGAAGGCGGAGTTGTAGTCAATAAACCGGAGTCTGATGTAGGAGTCCTTGTTGTCGAGATGCTCCAGGGATGACGGCAGGGCCAGGGAGATGGCATCTGCTGTGGACTGGTTGCGGTGGTTTGCGAATTGCAGTGGATCTAGGCATCCTGGGAGTATGGAGTTGATATGCCTCATGACGCACTTCATTCCGATCGATGTCAGAGTCACCGGAGGGTAATCACTGAGGCGCGTTGCCTGGTTCTTCTTTGGCACCGGTATGATGGTGGTCTTCTTGAAGTAGGTGGGGACCTCGGAACGGAGTAGGGAAAGGTTGAAGATGTCCGCGAACACATCTGCCAGCTGGTCCGCGCAGGCTCTGAGCGCACGACCAGGGACCCCGTCTGGGCCTGTTGCCTTCCGAGGGTTCACGTTCTGGAAGGCCAATCTGACTTTGCAAGTTGTGACGGTGGGTATGGGTGTGTCCGGGGCTGCTGGGGCAGTCGACAGCGGATTGATGGTTTCATAGAACATAAAACATACAGTGCAGAAGGAGGCCATTCAGCCCATCGCGTCTGCGCCGACCCACTTCAACCCTCACTTCCACGCAACCCTGTAACCCAGTAACCCCTCCAAATCTTTTTGGTCACTAAGGGTAATTTATCATGGCCAATCCACCTAACCTGCACGTCTTTGGACTGTGGGAGGAAACCGGAGCACCCGGAGGAAACCGGGGAGAATGTGCAGACTCCGCACAGACAGTGACCCAGCGGGGAATCGAACCTGGGATCCTGGAGCTGTGAAGCCACAGTGCTATCCACTTGTGCTACCGTGCTACCTGCTCGAACCGGGATAGAATGGATGACAGGTGGAATTGTGAGACTTGCTAAGATGAAAAAGGAAGCATCGGCAACTGTTGTTTGTGATATACATAAATGATCTGGGCGAAGGTATAGGTGGTCTGATTAGCAAGTTTGCAGATGATACTAAGATTGGTGGAGTTGCAGATAGTGAGGAGGACTGTCAGGGAATACAGCAAAATATAGATAGATTGGAGAGTTGGGCAGAGAAATGGCAGATGGAGTACAATCCAGGCAAATGCGAGGTGATGCATTTTGGAAGATCTAATTCAAGAGCAACGCAGGTCGATAGAGTGGTCAAGAAGGCATACAGCACGCTTGCCTTCATTGGACGGGGTATTGAGTACAAGAGTCGGCAGGTCATGTTACAGTTGTATAGGACTTTGGTTCGGCCACATTTGCAATAGTGCGTGCAGTTCTGATCGCCACATTACCAGAAGGATGTGGGTGCTTTAGAGAGGGTGCAGAGGAGGTTCACTAGGATGTTGCCTGGTATGGAGGGTGCTAGCTCTGAAGAAAGGTTGAGTAGATTAGGATTGTTTTCGTTGGAAAGACGGAGGTTGAGGGGGAACCTGATTGAGGTCTACAAAATTATGAGAGGTATGGACAGGGTGGATAGCAACAAGCTTTTTCCAAGAGTGGGGATATCAATTACAAGGGGTCACAATTTCAAGGGGAGAGGGGGAAAGTTTAAGGGAGATGTGCGTGGCAAGTTTTCTATGCAGAGGGTGGTGGGTGCCTGGAACGCTTTGCCAGCGGAGGTGGGAGAGGCGGGCACGATAGCATCATTTAAGATGCATCTAGACAGATATATGAACGGGCGGGGAACAGAGGGAAGTAGATCAAAGAACAAAGAAATGTACAGCACAGGAACAGGCCCTTCGGCCCTCCAAGCCCGCGCCGACCATACTGCCCGACTAAACGACAATCTTCAACCCTTCCTGGGTCCGTATCCTTCTATTCCCATCCTATTCATATATTTGTCAAGATGCCCCTTAAATGTCCCTATCGTCCCTGCTTCCACTACCTCCTCCGGTAGCGAGTTCCAGGTACCCACTACCCTCTGCGTAAAAAACTTGCCTCGTACATCTACTCTAAACCTTGCCCCTCTCACCTTAAACCTATGCCCCCTAGTAATTGACCCCTCTACCCTGGGGAAAAGCCTCTGACTATCCACTCTGTCTATGCCCCTCATAATTTTGTAGACCTCTATCAGGTCTCCCCTCAACCTCCTTCGTTCCAGTGAGAACAAACCGAGTTTATTCAATCGCTCCTCATAGCTTATGCCCTCCATACCAGGCAACATTCTGGTAAATCTCTTCTGCACCCTCTCTAAAGCCTCCACATCCTTCTGGTAGTGTGGCGACCAGAATTGAACACTATACTCCAAGTGTGGCCTAACTAAGGTTCTATACAGCTGCAACATGACTTGCCAATTCTTATACTCAATGCCCCGGCCAATGAAGGCAAGCATGCCGTATGCCTTCTTGACTACCTTCTCCACCTGTGTTGCCCCTTTCAATGACCTGTGGACCTGTACTCCTAGATCTCTTTGACTTTCAATACTCTTGAGGGTTCTACCATTCACTGTATATTCCCTACCTGCATTAGACCTTCCAAAATGCATTACCTCACATTTGTCCGGATTAAACTCCATCTGCCATCTCTCCGCCCAAGTCTCCAGACAATCTAAATCCTTCTGTATCCTCAGACAGTCCTCATTGCTATCCGCAATTCCACCAACCTTTGTGTCGTCTGCAAACTTACTAATCAGACCAGTTACATTTTCCTCCAAATCATTTATATATACTACAAAGAGCAAAGGTCCCAGCACTGATCCCTGTGGAACACCACTGGTCACAGCCCTCCAATTAGAAAAGCATCCCTCCATTGCTACCCTCTGCCTTCTATGGCCTAGCCAGTTCTGTATCCACCTTGCCAGTTCACCCCTGATCCCGTGTGACTTCACCTTTTGTACTAGTCTACCATGAGGGACCTTGTCAAAGGCCTTACTGAAGTCCATATAGACAACATCTACTGCCCTACCTGCATCAATCATATTAGTGGCCTCCTCGAAAAACTCTATCAAGTTAGTGAGACACGACCTCCCCTTCACAAAACCGTGCTGCCTCTCACTAATACACTAATCCTTGGAAAATAGAAGACAGGTTTAGATAAAGGATCTGGATCGGCGCAGGCTGGGAGGGCCGAAGGGCCTGTTCCTGTGCTGTAATTTTCTTTGTTGTTTGTTCGTTCTTTGAGTTCATCGGGGAGGGATGTGCTGCTGCTGCTGCTGGAGATACTGCGCGGCTTCACTTTGTTTTGTTGTTTAGGCCTAGCTACAACCGCTGAGAGTCTGTAACGCTAGTCTGAGACTGTCGTTATGTGTGATATTGTCAATATGGTGATTAAGCAATGGTTAAGCAATGATTTCCGGTTAGGGACATTTGAGGGTGGTTTAGGAGTGTGATAAGAGTGGGGGGAGGGGGAAGAAGGTGTTTTTTAACGTGTTAGTGGGTGTTGTCAGACTTTTGTATGTGGTGGGCGATGGAAGAATTTGTAAGAGTGAATAGGCGGGCCAGGTGGGAGGGAGGTGTGTTTGGTTATGCTGCGCACTGTAATAATATAATCAGGGCTTAGTTTTAAGGTTGATTAAATTGGATATCTTAAATTAAAGAATTGGCCACTTTAAAAACCACGTCTGCAGAAGCCTGCAAAATCCGAATATACGAAACTCAGACTGGCTGCGGGGGGAGGGGGGCATGTCTGGAGCAGCAGCTGAAATCCTTCAGGTGATCCATCGCACCTACTTGAGATGCATTGTCCTATTGTCCACAGTTGCTGATAATCCATCGCTCCTCCCAGGGCGGCCTCAGGTGCCCTGTCAACAGGTCATCAACCAGACCATTGGGCAATGGGGTCCTGCCTTCTGAGACTCCATTGGCCGAAGGCCAGGGGCAGGTGGAGAAAGGATAAAAATAGGCATTTCCAGCCAGACATCTCATGAGGAAAGACTCGAAGCAAAAGGCTGGAAGCTGGGTGTGTGAGGTGACCGTGACCAGACCAACATTCAGCGAGAATCACCTTTTGCAAAGAGGAAGCAGAGGGACTCGGGGAGCAGATCTACAGGTTATCAAACCACCTTTGCGGGTAGGATAGACGATTCCTGGGTGTTTCTTGTATATAGAGTGGGTAATTTATGGATTAACTACATTTAATAAAGTGTGTTTCATTATATCTGTCTCTGTACTTTGTAATGCTCATACTGGGTAAAGTTTAATTAAGGAGCTGGTCGAAGTATCTGAATTGATTTAGATACAAGAGCGCTTTGGCAAGGCAGCGTGAGGGGTAGTTAAGGTGTTGTGCAAAGCAAAGCGGTGAGGGAGTGTGGTGTGTTTAGTGTGTGGGATGTGGAAAATGAGCATTAATTTTGTTGTGATTGACTGGAGGATGATCAGAAAAGAGTATAAAGTGGAGAAGTATAACTGTGCTCAAGCTATTTTTAGACTTTGAAATTCCCCATGTGGGGGGGGTGCAAGGTTCGCGGAGATACTGGAATAGTGTGTGGCATATGGAGAATGGGCATGAATTTTAGTGTGATTGAGTAGAGAATTGTAAGAAAAGGCATAAAGCGGAGAATTGGATGTGCATGCTTGAAGTGTTTTTGTACTTTGAAATTGCCCATAGAGGAGGGTTTTTTGGAGCAGGGAGATGGGATAGGGTTGGTGGAGATACTGGAATCGTGTGTGGGATGTGTATAATGGGCATGAATATTTGTGTGTAGTCGATAATTGTAAGAAAGGGGATAAAGTGTAGAAGTGCCTGTGCATGCTTGAAGTGTTTTTGTACTTTGAAATTCCCCATAACGGGGTTTGTGCACCGTTCTCGGAGATACTACAATACGGAGTCGATGCGTGGAGTGGACGGAGCAAGCCCCTATTCCATCTCCCTGCTCCAAAAATCAATTTAATATATGCTCCCCAGATAACGGACGTATCAGATATTAAACTGATAAGAACAGATTTTTTAAAAAAAAATTTAATTCAAAAAAATATACTTTATTCATAAAATTTATCATAAGCATTACAGAACATTTCGAATTGTCTTGACTGTACATTTCCGTCAGAGTTACACATTGCCTTGACTTCCATTCAATTTTGATATTATCATACACATATCACTCTTTACATTACAATTCCTTCTTAAATATTTACATTGTCATGTTTGTTTTATACATTGGAGTGTTGGTGGCCCAGACCGAGGGGGGTTTACACTGTTACCCGCCCCTCGGTGTACATTTGCTGGGAAGACCTTACACAATGGTCTTTCCCCATTGCGCCTTGGCGGCTGCTGCCCCAAGCTTGAGTGCGTCCCTCAGCACGTAGTCCTGGACCTTGGAATGTGCCAGTCTGCAACACTCGGTCGAGGACAATTCTTTGCACTGGACGATCAGCAGACCAAAGAGCGTCTTTTACCGAGTTGATGACCTTCCAGCAGCAGTTGATATTTGTCTCGGTGTGTGTCCCTGGAAACAGTCCGTAGAGCACAGAGTCCTGTGTCACAGAGCTGTTCGGGATGAACCTTGACAAATACCACTGCATCTCTCTCCAGACCTTCTTTGCAAAGGCACATTCCACAAGGAGGTGTGTGACCGTCTCATTTCCCCCACAGCCACTCCGAGGGCAGGGTGCATTGGCGCAGAGCCTTCGGGTATGCATGAAGAATATGACAGGGAGGGCCCTTCTCACCACCAGCCAAGCTAGGTCTTGGTGCTTGTTTGAAAGTTCTGGTGATGAGGCGTTCTGCCAGATGACTCTGGCAGTCTGCTCAGGGAACCATCCAACGTCCTCCACGGTCTCCTTTTCCATGAGGGCCTCGAGGACATTACGTGCTGACCACTGCTTCATTGCCTTGTGGTCAAAGGTGTTTTCCTTCGACTTCCGGTTGCGGCGATGACCAGCTAAGCCGCACGTTTCGGCGGCTCCAGCTCGAACGGACCTTCGGGCTCTTTTAAGAGCCCCAACGTGGAATTTTTTCGGGACAAAACCCGGTGTGGGGTGAGACAACAAGGAGTCCCCCCCCCCCAGCGAAAAAGAAAAATATCGGCGGTGGTGGCCAGATCTCGAAGAATCCTCGAGGGCAGTGGCAGAAGGAAGAAAGGAGCAAGATGGCGGCGGAGGTGACCTGGGGACCAGACCAGGATGAATTTTTAAGACGGTGTGTGGAGCTGCTAAAAAAGGAGGTGCTGGCCTCGATGCTACAAGCAATTGAGGGGCTTAAGGAGACACAAAAGACCCAGGAGATAGAGCTCCATGTTGTGGAGCAGAAGGTGACTGACAACGAGGACGAGATCCTGGGCCTGGCGGTCAAAATGCAGACGCACGAGGCGCTCCATAAGAAGTGCATCGAAAGGATTGAAGTCCTAGAAAACAGATCACGGAGAAAGAACCTCCGGATCCTGGTTCTCCCCTAGGGAGTGGAAGGAGCTGACGGCGGGGCTTACGTGAGTATGATGCTACGCTCGCTAATGGGAGCTGAGGCCCCCTCGGGCCCCTTGGAAGTGGAAGGGGCCCATCGGGTCCCTGCGAGGAGACCAAAGGCAGCAGAACCATCTAGGGCGATGATCGTGCGATTTCACTGCTTCAATGATAGAGAGGCGGTTCTGAGATGGGCCATGAAGATACGGAGTAGTAGATGGGAGAATGCGGTGCTACGAGTGTATCAGGATTGGTGTGCGGAGGTGGCGAGAAGGAGGGCGAGCTTCAATCGAGCCAAGGAGGTGCTGCACAAGAAGAAAGTGAAGTTCGGGATGTTGCAGCCGGCGCGACTGTGGGTCACGCACCAGGAGAGGCATTACTACTTTGAACCGGCGGAAGAAGCATGGACCTTCATTAAAAACGAGAAACTGGATCAGAACTGTGGGACTGATGTTGGAGGGGAATCGACAATGCTGATGGATATAGAAATGTAAATTGGGGAGGGGGGGACATTGAGAAATGTGGGCGCCGGTGCGGGGGAAGAAGAGGCTCAGGCGGGGGATGGGGAATGGGAGTGGGGCGGCGGAGGGAGCTGCGCCACAAGGGGCGGGACGGCTCTAGAGAACACAAGGTTTGTTTTTCTTGTTCCCGCGTCAGAAAGATGATGGTGGGAAGATAGGCGCAAGGTGGATGGGAGTTCCTCATATGGGGGGGGGGGGGGGGGGGGGTCAAGGAGAGAGCGGGAGAAGCCGGGGTCAGTTGAAGTCAGCTGACTTTTGGAAGCAATATGGGGGGAGTAACCATGCTAGATGGGGGTCTAGCGGGGTGGGGGGGGGGGGGATAACTGGGTTGCTGCTGCGGAGATCGAGAAGGAACTGGTAAAAGAAAAGGTGGTCGGGGCGGGAATGCGCCGCCTGGGGGACGGGTGGGTGCGCGGAACCGGGACGTGGGACTGGCCCAGAGAGGGTGATGGCTAGTCGACAGGGGAGGGGGGCGGGCACGGGTCCGGCTGATCACGTGGAATGTGAGAGGCCTAAATGGGCCAATTAAGAGGGCCCGAGTGTTCGCGCACTTAAAAGGACTGAAGGCAGACGTGGGCATGCTTCAGGAGACGCACCTGAAGGTGGCGGACCAGGTTAGGTTAAGGAAAGGATGGGTGGGACAGGCGTTCCACTCGGGGCTGGACGCAAAGAACAAGGGGGGTGGCCATATTGGTGGGGAAACGGGTGTCATTCGAGGCGAGGAACATTGTAGCGGACAGCGGTAGCAGATATGTGATGGTGAGCGGCAGACTGCAAGGAATGGAGGTCGTGTTGGTTAATGTATATGCCCCGAATTGGGATGATGTGGGATTTATGAAGCGGATGCTGGGATGTATCCCGGACCTGGAGGTAGGAAACCTGATAATGGGGGGGGACTTCAACACCGTGCTGGACCCAGGGTTAGATAGATCTAGATCTAGGACCGGAAGAAGGCCGGCAGCGGCCAAGGTACTTAATGGGTTTATGGACCAAATGGGGGGAGTGGATCCGTGGAGATTTGCTAGGTCACTGGCCAAAGAGTTCTCCTTTTTCTCCCATGTCCATAAGGTATACTCCCGGATAGATTTCTTTGTTTTGGGTAGGTCACTGATATCGAGGGTGGAAGGAACTGAGTACTCAGCCATAGCTGTTTCAGATCATTCCCCACACTGGGTGGACCTGGAACTAGGAGAGGAGAGGGAGCAGCATCCACTCTGGCGGCTGGATATGGGATTATTGGCGGATGAGGGAGTCTGCGGAAGGGTGCGGGGATGTATCGAAAGATACCTGGAGGCCAACGACAACGGGGAGGTCCGAGTAGGAGTAGTATGGGAAGCACTAAAAGCGGTGGTCAGGGGAGAGTTGATCTCCATCAGGGCTCACAAGGGGAAAACGGAGGCCAAAGAAAGGGAAAGACTACTGGGAGAGATTTTGAAGGTAGATAAAAAATATGCGGAGGCCCCGGATGAATGACTATACAGGGAGAGGCGATGACTCCAGACGGAGTTCGATCTGCTCACCACAGGGAGGGCAGAGGCACAGTGGAGGAAGGCACAGGGGATGAGATATGAATATGGGGAAAAGGCGAGTCGCCTGTTGGCCCACCAGCTGCGAAAGAGGACAGCGGCGAAGGAGATAGGGGGAGTTAGGGATGAAACGGGAGCCACGGTGCGGAGAGCAGGGAAGATAAACGAGGTGTTTAAGACCTTTTACGAGAGGCTATATAGGTCCCAACCCCCGGAGGGAAAAGAAGGGATGCAGCAGTTTCTGGACCAACTAAGGTTCCCGAAGGTGGAGGAGCAGGAGGTGGCAGGCCTGGGGGCGCCAATTGGGGTGGACGAGGTGATCAAAGGGCTGGGGATCATGCAGGCAGGGAAGGCCCCGGGACCAGATGTGTTCCCGGTGGAATTCTATAGAAAATATGCGGACCTGTTGGCCCCACTGCTGGTAAGAACCTTTAACGAGGCCAGAGAAGGGGGGACCCTACCCCCAACAATGTAGGAGGCGACGATATCTCGAATCTTGAAGCGAGATAAAGATCCGCTGCAGTGCGGGTCCGATAGGCCTATCTCATTGCTAAATGTGGACGCCAAGTTGCTGGCAAATGTGCTGGCGACGAGGATGGAGGATTGTGTCCCGGGGGTGGTGCACGAAGACCAGACAGGGTTCGTAAAGGGGAGACAATTGAATGTCAACGTGCAACGGCTATTAGGGGTGATAATGATGCCCCCAGCAGAGGGGGAGGCAGAGATAGTGGCGGCAATGGATGCAGAGAAGGCATTTGATAGGGTGGCGTGGGAGTATCTATGGGGGGTGCTGAGGAGGTTTGGGTTCGGGGAGGGGTTTGTTAGCTGGGTTAAACTCCTCTCTGGGGCCTCAATGGCAAGTGTGGTCACAAATTGGCAAAGGTCGGAGTATTTTCGACTACACAGGGGAACAAGACAGGGATGCCCGCTGTCCCCATTACTGTTCGCGCAGGCAATTGAACCACTGGCCATAGCGCTGAGAGACTCCAGAAAATGGAGAGGGGTGGTTGGAGGGGGAGAGGAACACCGAGTGTCACTCTATGCGGATGACCTACTGCTGTATGTGACGGATCCAGTGGGGGGGATGACAGAGGCCATGCAGATATTGAGGGAGTTTGGACATTTCTCGGGATATAGGCTTAACATGGGAAAGAGTGAGTTTTTTGTGATACACCCTGGGGACCAGACTAGAGGGATAGATGGCCTACCACTACGGAGAGTGGAAAGAAACTTCCGATACCTGGGGATTCAGATAGCCAGGAGCTGGGGAACGTTACACAGACTCAATCTGACACGGCTGGTGGAACAAATGGAAGAGGATTTCAAAAGGTGGGACATGCAGCCGCTTTCACTGGCGGGCAGAGTGCAGGCAATTAAGATGATGGTCCTCCCGAGGTTCCTATTTGTGTTCCAATGTCTCCCTATACTGATCACTAAGGCCTTCTTTAAAAAAAATAGATAGGAGCATCACGAGCTTCGTGTGGGCAGGGAAGGCCCCGAGGGTAAGGAGGGGGTTCCTACAACGTAGTAGAGACAGAGGGGGACTGGCGTTGCCGAATTTGGGCGACTACTATTAGGCCGCCAACGTGGCGATGATTCGTAAGTGGATGATAGAGGGAGAGGGAGCAGCGTGGAAAAGGTTGGAGATGAAGTCCTACAAAGGGACGAGCTTGAAGGCGCTGGTGACGGCGCCATTACCGCTCTCCCCGAAAACGTTTACCACGAACCCAGTAGTGGCGGCAACATTAAGTATCTGGGGGCAATGGAGGCAACAGAGGGGTGTGCTGGGAGACTCGGTGTGGTCCCCGATCAGGAACAACCATAGGTTTGCCCCAGGGAGGCTGGACGGAGGATTCCAGAGCTGGTACCGGGCAGGAATCAGGAGAGTGGGAGACTTATTTATAGATGGGACGTTTGCGAGTTTGGGAATACTTGAGGAAAAGTATGAGTGCCCCTGGGAAATACCTTTAGGTATATGCAGGTGAGAGCGTTCACGAGACAACTGGTGAGGGAATTTCCGCTGCTCCCGACACAGGGGATCCAGGACAGGGTGCTTTCGGGGGGGTGGGTCGGGGAGGGCAAAGTGTCCGAGATGTACCGGGAGATGAGAGAAGAGGGGGAGGAGCTGGTGGACGAACTGAAGGGAAAATGGGAAGAAGAGCTCGGGGAGGAGATTGAGGAGGGTTTGTGGGCTGATGCCCTAAGCAGGGTAAATTCCTCTTCCTCGTGTGCCAGGCTGAGCCTGATCCAATTTAAGGTGCTGCATGGAGCACACATAACGGGAGCAAGGTTGAGCAGGTTCTTCGGAGTGGAGGACAAGTGTGGGAAGTGCGGGGGAAGCCCGGCGAACCACACACATATGTTTTGGTCGTGTTCGGCACTGGAGGGGTATTGGAGGGGAGTGACGGGAGTGATCTCGAAGGTGGTGAAGGTCCGTGTCAAGCCAGGCTGGGGGTTAGCTATATTTGGAGTAGCGGATGAGCCGGGAGTGCAGGAGGCGAAAGAGGCCGATGTTGTGGCCTTTGCGTCCCTAGTAGCCCGGCGTAGGATTTTACTCATGTGGAAGGAAGCGAAACACCCCGGCCTGGAGACCTGGATAAAATATATGGCGGGGTTCATAAAACTGGAGCGGATGAACTTTGCGCTGAGAGGTTCGGCTCAAGGGTTCACCAGGCGGTGGCAACCGTTCCTCGACTATCTAGCGGAACGTTAGGGGGAAGATAGATAGCCAGCAGCAGCCTGCGGGGGGTGGGGGGGTAAATTGTTTGTGTTCTAGATGGGGAGAGGGGGTGGGGGGAGCATTACTTTGTGTTATTTGGTTAGTTTACTATATTATTTAAACAATGTTCTCTAGCAGGTATCAAGCTACCATTTTTGTTGATTAGTAAGGGAAAAAATTGTCTTTGAAAACATAATAAAATATATTTTTTAAAAAAGGTGTTTTCCTTCAAAAACGTTTCCACGAAGGACAGGTGGTACGGTACGGTCCAACTACTTGGAGCGTTCCGCGGCAATGAGGCCAGGCCCATCCTTCGTAACACCGGGCACAGGTAGAACCTCAGTATGTAGTGACACTTGGTGTTTGCATACTGGGGGTCCACGCACAGCTTGATGCAGCTGGACACAAAGGTGGCCAATAGGATGAGGGAGGCGTTGGGTACGTTCTGCCCTCCCTTCTCCAGAGGTTTGTACATGTGTCCCTTCGGACACGGTCCATCTTGGATCTCCAGATAAATTTGAAGATGGCCCGGGTGACTGCTGTGGCGTAGGGTCGGGTTATGGGCCAGACCTGCGCCACGTACAGTAGCACCGAGAGTACCTCACACCTGATGACCAGGGTTTTGCCCGCAATGGAGAGGGAGCGTTGCTCCCACCAGCCCAGTTTCTGTCTTACCTTTCCTATGCGCTCCTCCCAGTTTTTGGTGCACGCCCCAGCAGCTCCGAACCATATCCCCAGCACCTTCAGGTAATCTGACCTGACAGTGAAGGGGACAAAGGACCGGTCGGCCCAGTTCCCAAAGAACATGGCCTCGCTCTTGCCACGGTTTACCTTGGCTCCCGAGGCCAGTTCAAACTGGTCGCAGGCGTTCAAGAGCCTGCGTACAGACGCAGGATCCGAGCAGAAGACGGCAACGTCGTCCATGTACAGGGAGGCCTTGACTTGCATGCCTCCACTGCCTGGGATCGTCACTCCTCTTATACCCGGATACTTCCTGATGGACTCGGCAAAAGGTTCTATGCAGCACACAAAAAGGGCAGAGGAGAGAGGGCAGCCCTGCCTGACTCCAGATCTGATCTGGAACTTTTCTGATTCCCACCCATTGATTGAGACTGCGCTATCGATGTTGGTGTAGAGCAGTTTGATCCAATTGCGAATTCCCTCCCCAAACCCCATTTTGGAGAGCACATCCATCATGTAGGTGTGCGATATTCTGTCAAAAGCCTTCTCCTGGTCAAGGCTGATGAGGCAAGTGTCCACCCTCCTGTCCTGCACGTAGGCGATCGTATCCCTGAGTAGCGCGAGGCTATCAGAGATCTTCCTGCCGGGTACAGCACAGGTCTGGTCAGGGTGGATCACCGACTCCAGAGCAGACTTGACCCGATTGGCGATGACCTTTGCTAGAATGTTGTAGTCCACATTCAACAGTGAAATGGGTCGCCAATTTCGAATTTCTTCCCTTTCCCCCTTCTGCTTGTAGATGAGGGTGATGATGCCTTTCCTCATGGACTCTGACATGCTGCCTTCCAGAAGCATACTCTCGCACACTTCCAGCAGGTCTGGGCCCATCCAGTCCCACAGAGCCGAATACAACTCAACCGGTAAGCCGTCGTTTCCGGGAGTCTTACTCGTCTGGAAGGACTTGACGGCCTTAAACTGATAAGAACAGATTTTTTTATTTTTCTATTTTTTTAAAATATATTTTATTAAAGTTTTTCAATCACAATGTTTTCCCCTTACACATCAAACAAAATAAAAATAAAAAGTACAAGTAACATGATAGCTACAATCTAACAATGAGTAACTAACTAACATGGTAAACTAACCAAATAACATAAAATGAAACTCCCCCCTCCCCCTCCCAGAACCCAAATATCTTACCCCCCCTTCCCCCCCCCCCCCCCCCGGGTTGCTGCTGCTGGTCATCTATCTTCCCTCTAACGTTCCGCTAGGTAGTCGAGGAACGGTTGCCACCGTCTGGTGAACCCTTGAGACGATCCTCTCAGCGCAAACTTAATCTGCTCCAGTTTTATGAACCCCGCCTTTTCGTTTATCCAGGTCTCCAGTCCGGGGGGTTTCGCTTCCTTCCACATGAGTAAAATCCTACGCCGGGCTACTAGGGACGCAAAGGCCACGACATCGGCCTCTTTCGCCTGCTGCACTCCCGGCTCATCCGCAACTCCAAGTAAAGCTAACCCCAAGCCTGGTTTGACCCGGACCTTCACCACCTTCGAGATCACTCCCGTCACTCCCTTCCAATACCCCTCCAGTGCCGGACACGACCAAAACATATGTGTGTGGTTTGCCGGGCTTCCGCCGCACCTCCCACACTTGTCCTCCACTCGGAAGAACCTGCTCAACCTTGCTCCCGTTCTGTGTGCTCTATGCAGCACCTTAAATTGGATCAGGCTAAGCCTGGCACACGAGGAAGAGGAATTTACCCTGCTTAGGGCATCAACCCGCAAACCCTCCTCAATCTCCTCCCCGAGCTCTTCTTCCCATTTTCCTTTCAGTTCGCCCACCAGCTCCTCCCCCTCTTCTCTCATCTCCCGGTATATCTCTGACACCTTGCCCTCCCCGACCCACCCCCCCCGAAAGCACTCTATCCTGGATCCCCTGTGTCGGGAGCAGAGGAAATTCCCTCACCTGTTGTCTTGTGAACGCCCTCACCTGCATATACCTAAAGAAATTTCCCCGGGGCAGCTTATACTTTTCCTCCAGCGCTCCCAAGATCGCAAACGTCCCGTCTATAAATAAATCTCCCACTCTCCTAATTCCCAACTGGTGCCAGCTCTGGAATCCTCCATCCAGCCTCCCTGGGGCAAACCTATGGTTGTTCCTAATTGGGGACCCCATCAAGGCTCCCAGCACACCTCTCTGTCACCTCCATTGCCCCCAGATACTTAATGTTGCCGCCACCACTGGGTTCGCGGTAAATTTTTTTGGTGAGAGCGGTAGTGGCGCCGTCAGCAGCGCTTCTAGACTCGTCCCTTTGCAGGACTTCATCTCTAGTCTTTTCCACGCCGCTCCCTCTCCCTCTATCATCCACTTACGAATCATCGCCACATTGGCGGCCCAGTAGTAGTCGCCTAAATTCGGCAGCGCCTGTCCCCCTCTGTCTCTCCTACGTTGTAAGAACCCCCTCCTTACCCTCGGAACCTTCCATGCCCACACGAAGCTCGTGATGCTCCTGTCTATTTTAAAAAAAAAGGCCTTAGTGATCAGTATAGGGAGACATTGGAACACAAATAGGAACCTCGGGAGGACCATCATCTTAATTGCCTGCACTCTGCCCGCCAGTGACAGCGGCTGCATGTCCCACCTCTTGAAGTCCTCTTCCATTTGTTCCACCAGTCGTGTCAGATTAAGTCTGTGTAAGGTTCCCCAGCTCCTGGCTATCTGAATCCCCAGGTATCGAAAGTTTCTTTCCACTCTCCTTAACGGTAGGCCATCTATCCCTCTCCTCTGGTCCCCAGGGTGTATCACAAAAAGTTCACTCTTTCCCATGTTAAGCCTATATCCCGAGAAATCTCCGAACTCCCTCAATATCTGCATGACCTCTGTCATCCCCCCCACCGGGTCCGCTACATATAGCAGTAGGTCATCCGCGTAGAGTGATGCTCGGTGTTCCTCTCCCCCTCTAATCACCCCTCTCCATTTTCTGGAGTCTCTCAGTGCCATGGCCAGTGGTTCAATTGCCAACGCGAACAGTAATGGAGATAGCGGGCATCCATGTCTTGTTCCCCTGAATAGTCGAAAATACTCCGATCTTTGCCGACCCGTGACCACATTTGCCGTTGGGGCCCCATAGAGGAGTTTGACCCAGCTAACAAACCCGTCCCCGAACCCGAACCTCCTCAGCACCTCCCATAGATACTCCCACTCCACCCTATCAAATGCCTTCTCTGCATCCATTGCCGCCACTATCTCTGCCTCCCCCTCTACTGGGGGCATCATTATCACCCCTAATAGCCATCGCACGTTGACATTTAGTTGTTTCCTCTTTACGAATCCTGTTTGGTCTTTGTGCACCACTCCCGGAACACAATCCTCTATCCTCGTTGCCAGCACCTTTGCTAGCAATTTGGCGTCCACATTTAGCAGTGAGATAGGCCTATAGGACCCGCACTGCAGCGGATCTTTATCCCGCTTCAAAATTAGCGATATCATCGCCTCCGACATTGTCGGGGGTAGAGTCCCCCCTTCTCTGGCCTCGTTAAAAGTCCTCACCAACAGCGGGGCCAGCAAGTCCACATATTTTCTCTAAAACTCCACCGGGAACCCATCTGGTCCCGGGGCCTTCCCTGCCTGCATGTTCCCCAGCCCCTTGGTAACCTCGTCCACCCCAATTGGTGCCCCCAGGCCTTCCACCTCCTGCTCCTCCACCCTGGGGAACCTTAATTGGTCCATCAACTGCCGCATCTCCTCTTTTCCCTCCGGGGGTTGGGACCTATATAGTCTTTCGTAAAAGGTCTTCAACACCTCGTTTATCTTCCCTGCTCTCCGCACCGTAGCTCCCTTTTCATCTCTAATTCCCCCTATCTCCCTCGCCGCTGTCCTCTTTCGCAGCTGATGGGCCAACAGGCGACTAGCCTTTTCCCCATATTCATATCTCATTCCCTGTGCCTTCCTCCACTGCGCCTCTGCCCTCCTAGTGGTCAGAAGGTCGAACTCCGTCTGGAGTCGTCGTCTCTCCCTGTATAGTCCGTCCTCCGGGGCCTCCGCGTATTCTTTATCCACCCTTAAAATCTCCCCCAGTAATCTTTCCCTTTCCTTGGCCTCTATTTTCCCTTTGTGGGCCCTGATGGAGATCAGCTCTCCTCTGACCACCGCCTTTAGTGCTTCCCATACTACTCCCACTCGGACCTCCCCGTCGTCATTGGCCTCCAGGTATCTCTCGATACATCCCCGCACCCTTCCACAGACTCCCTCATCTGCCAGCAATCCCACATCTAATCGCCAGAGTGCACGCTGCTCCCTCTCCACTCCTAGTTCCAGGTCCACCCAATGTGGGGCATGATCTGAGACAGCTATGGCTGAATACTCAGTTTCTTCCACCCTCGAGATCAGCGACCTTCCCAAACCAAAGAATTCTATCCGGGAATACACCTTGTGAACATGGGAGAAGAAGGAGAACTCCTTGGCCTTTGGCCTAACAAATCGCCATGGATCCACTCCCCCCATTTGGTCCATAAACCCCTTAAGCACCTTGGCCGCTGCCGGCCTTCTTCCGGTCCTAGATCTAGATCTATCTAACCCTGGGTCCAACACGGTGTTGAAGTCTCCCCCCATTATCAGGTTTCCTACCTCCAGGTCCGGGATACGTCCCAGCATCCGCTTCATGAATCCCGCATCATCCCAATTTGGGGCATATACGTTAACCAACACGACCTCCGTTCCCTCCAGTCTGCCACTCACCATCACATATCTGCCTCCGCTATCTGCTACAATGCTCCTAGCTTCGAATGATACCCGTTTCCCCACCAATATGGCCACCCCTCTATTCTTTGCATCCAGCCCTGAGTGGAACACCTGTCCCACCCATCCTTTCCTTAACCTAACTTGGTCCGCCACCTTCAGGTGCGTCTCCTGAAGCATAGCCACGTCTGCCCTCAGTCCTTTCAAGTGCGCGAACACTCGGGCCCTTTTAATCGGTCCATTTAGGCCTCTCACGTTCCACGTGATCAGCCGCACTGGGGGGCTACCTGCCCCCTTCCCGTGTCGACTAGCCATCACCCTCTCTAGGCCAGTCCCACGTCCCGGTTCCGCGCTCCCACCCGTTCCCCAGGTGGCGCATTCCAGCCCCGACCACCCTTTCATTAACCAGTTCCTCTTTGATTTCTGCAGCAGCAACCCAGTTATGCTCCCCCCCCCCACCCCCCCCCGCTAGATCCCCATCTAGCGTGATTGCTCCCCCCATATTACTTCCGAAAGTCAGCTGACTTCAACTGACCCCGGCTTCTCCCGCTCACTCCTTGACCCCCCCGTGTAGGGAACTCCCATCTACCTTGTGCCTATCTTCCCGCCATCACCTTTCTGGCGCGGGAACAAGGACAGTAAGCCCCGTATTCTCTATAGTTGTCCCGCCCCTTGTGGCGCAGCTCCCTCTACCGCCACACTCCCATTCCCCATCCCCCGCCTGTGTCTCTTCTTTCCCCCCACCGGCGCCCACATTTCTTAGTGTCCCCCCCTTCCCAATTTACATCCCTATATACATCGACAGTATCATTTCCCCTCTAACATCAGTCCCTCAGTTCCGATCCAGTTTCTCATTTTTAATAAAGGTCCATGCTTCTTCCGCCGTTTCGAAGTAGTGATGTCTCTCCTGGTACGTGACCCATAGTCGCGCCGGCTGCAGCATCCCAAACCTCACCTTCTTCTTGTGTCGCACCTCCTTGGCTCGATTAAAACGCGCCCTCCTTCTCGCCACCTCCGCACTCCAATCCTGGTACACCCGTACCACCGCATTCTCCCATCTACTACTTCGTACCTTTTTGGCCCATCTCAGAACCACTTCTCTATCATTGAGGCGATGAAATCGCACGATTGTCGCCCTAGGTGGTTCTCCCGCCTTTGATCTCCTCGCAGGGACCCGATGAGCCCCTTCCACTTCCAAGGGGCCCGAGGGGGCCTCAGCTCCCATCAGCGAGCTTCGCATCGTGCTCACGTAAGCCCCGCAGTCCGCTCCTTCCACTCCCTCGGGGAGACCCAGGATCCGAAGGTTCTTTCTCCGTGCTCTATTTTCTAGAGCTTCAATCCTTTCAATGCACTTTTTGTGGAGCGCCTCGTGCGTCTGCGTTTTGACCGCCAGGCCCAGGTTCTCGTCTTCGTTATCCGTCACCTTCTGCTCCACCACACGGAGCTCCGTCTCCTGGGTCTTTTGTGCCTCCTTAAGCCCCTCAATTGCCTGTAGCATCGGGGTCAGCACCTCCTTCTTAAGTAGTCCACACACCGTCTTAAAAATTCGTCTTGGTCGGGCCCCCATGTCGCCTGGGCTTTCTCCGCCGCCATCTTGCTCCTTTTTTCCTCCTGTCCCTATCCGCGAGGATTCTTCGCGATGTAGCCACCGCCGCAGATATTTTTCTCTTTCGTTGGGGTGTGACTCCCCGTTATCTCACCCCACACCGGGTTTCGTCTTGAAAATATTCCCCGCTGGGGCTATTAAAAGAGCCCGAAGGTCCGTTTGAGCTGGAGCCGCCGAAACGTGCGGCTTAGCTGGTCATCGCCGCAACCGGAAGTCCGATTTTTTTTTTTTTTTTTTTTTTTTTTTTTTTTTTTTTTCTTAATTCAAAAAAATATATACTTTATTCATAAAATTTATCATAAGCATTACAGAGCATTTCAAATTGTCTTGACTGTACATTTCATTCAGAATTACACATTGCCTTGACTTTCTTCTATTCAATTTTGATACTATCATACACATATCACTCTTTACGTTTCAATTCCTTCTTAAATATTTACATTGTCATGTTTTTTTTTGTACATTGGAGTGTTGGTTGCCCAGACCGAGGGGGCTTTACACTGTTACCCGCCCCTCGGTGTACATTTGCTGGAAAGACCGTACACAGTGGTCTTTCCCCATTGCGCCTTGGCGGCTGCTGCCCCAAGCTTGAGTTTTACTCGTCTCGAAGGACTTGACGGCCTTTGTCAGCTCATCCAGAGTTAGCGGTTTGTCCAGGTTTTCCAGCTCGCTGTCGCCTATGACCTCCGTGATAGTCGACAGGAAGGTCTGGGAAACAGTGCTATCTGTTGGCTTCAGGTCATACCGTCCGGCATAAAATGATTGTGTTTTTTTGTGTGATTGAGTAGAGAATTGGAAGAAAAGGCATAAAATGGAGAATTGGATGTGCATGCTTGAAGTGTTTTTGTACTTTGAAATTGCCCATAGAGGAGGGTTTTTTGGAGCAGGGAGATGGGATAGGGTTGGTGGAGATACTGGAATAGTGTGTGGGATGTGTATAATGGGCATGAATTTTGGTGTGGAGCAGAGAATTGTAAGAAAAGGCATAAAGTAGAGAATTGTAAGAAAGGGGATAAAGTGTAGCTGTGCATGTGCATGCTTGAACTGTTTTTGTACTTTGAAATTCCCCATAAAGGGGTTTGTGCACCGTTCTCGGAGATACTGCAATACCGAATCGATGCGTGGAGTGGACGGAGCAAGCCCCTATTCCATCTCCCTGCTCCAAAAATCAATTTAATATATGGTCCCCAGATAAGGGACGTATCAGATATTAAACCGATGAGAACAGATTCTTTTTTAATTCAAAAAAATATACTTTATTCATAAAATTTATCATAAGCATTACAGAACATTTCGAATTGTCTTGACTGTACATTTCATTCAGAATTACACATTGCCTTGACTTTCTTCCATTCAATTTTGATAATATTATACACATATCACTCTTTACGTTTCAATTCCTTCTTAAATATTTACATTGTCATGTTTGTTTGATACACCTCCCCCTCCTCTGCCTCCCCGCCCCCTCCACTCCCGAACTTCGCCCCATCGATCCCTGCCCCTCCCCCTCACTAACCCCACCCCATTGATCCCTGTCCCTCCCCCTCACTAACCCCACCCCATTGATCCCTGCCCCTCCCCGCACCAAAACCCCATCGATCTGCCCCTCCCCCTCCGCTGCCTGACCCCGCCCCCTGTCCCGTAACTCCGCCCCTCCTGGAGCCGTGCCCCCTCCTGTAACCCCGCCCCACCCCTAACCCCGCCCCTTCTCTTCAAACCCCGCCCTTCCATTCCAAGACCCTCCCTCTATCCCAACCCCCACGCCCTCTTTTCTCCCTCCCCTCCACCACCCCCCCCCCAAGAACATCCCCTCACTTCTCCATTTATCCCCTCCTCCTCATTTCTTCCACCTCTTTTCTCCCTCCCCATCTCACCCCCATTGCCTGGTGAACCAGGCTTTGCGATCAGTACTGCGCCTGCGCTCGCCCCGATCCGGCGGTTGCCGGAGGGGGCGGTGCGATCAGTTTGAAAGCCGCGCTCGAGCCTCCGAGACTGGCTGCGCGCGCGGAGGGGGAGGCTCGAGCTGGGTCTCGGGCTGTCTGAGGCGCGGGGCCCGGGGGCAGGGGACAGGGGACCGGGACTGGGCCCGTGGCAGGGGACCGGGCCAGGGCGCCGGGGCAGGGGACTGGGCCCGAGGCAGGGGACCGGGCCAGGGCGCCGGGGCAGGGGACTGGGCCCGAGGCAGGGGACCGGGCCCGGGCGCCGGGGACTGGGCCCGAGGCAGGGGACCGGTGCCAAGCGGAGGAGCTATTGCGCTGCGTCACTTTGCTGCTGAGGTGAAGAAACCCTGGAGTTATTGGCGTTGACTTCTATTTTGTGTATTGAATGTCAATATCGCCAAAAATACGCTGCAGGGTTAAAATCAGGCTGCAATATGTGGTTTGGGATTTGAACCCCGAATCCAGGGGAATGCAAAAACATTTTGGTGATCTCCCAGTGCCTTGGCCAACATTCACCCCCACCATCAGGATCTCTGAAACAGATCGGGGCGGCATGTTGGTGCAGTGGTTAGCACTGCTGCCCCACCACACCGAGGACCCGGGGTCGATCCTGGCCCTGGGTCACTGTCCGTGCGGAGTTTGCACAATCCCCCCCGTGTCTGCGTGGGTTTCACCCCCACAACCCAAAAAGATGTGCAGGCGAGGTGGATTGGCCACACTAAATTGCCCCTTAATTGGGGAACAAAGAATTGGCTACACTAAACGTACATATAAAAAAGAAACAGATCACCTGATTGTTATCACATTGTGGAGCCTTGCTGTGCGCATGTTGGCTGCCCCCCTTCTCGCTTTACAGCAGATCTTTGTCCCAGTTGGTGTAAAGTGCCTTTGGATGTCCTGTGGTTCGTGATCGATGCTCTACAAATGCAAGTGACTCCTTTTGTGCAGTACTGGAGGGAGGGACAACACGATGGTTAGCATCTGCCTCACCGGGCCTGGGACCCGGGCTTTTCTTTAGTTGTTTAATGCTTTTTCCTTTGTGGAGATGGGCAACTCTTTGAGTCCTTGGCTTGAATAAAAACATTGCAATGTTAACAGTACCAGACCAGACCCGCAATGTTAACAGTACCAGACCAGACCTCCCCCCCCCCAATTTATATTAGGAAACCGGAGAAGAAACCCCAACAATTTTCCAATTTGTACACTATGAGGAAAGGATGCTGTATGCCTGGGAGTGATTCCACTAACAAAAACAAAAACGTATTAAAACAAACATTATTAACACAGGATTAATCCTATTGACATCCAAGGAGAAAACAGCTTTTCAATGAACAGTTTAGCAGTTCTTTTTTAAAAAGTCTGCGCTGACTTTCTCGTCTACTTCTAAAATTTCAATGGGGCAAGATCCACACTCGGGTCAAATGGTACTTATTAATAAAGTGTGGGGGAATCAGCTGGATGGCTGGTTTGTGACGCAGAGCAATGCCAACAGGGGGGAGTTCAATTCCCGTACCGGCTGAGGTTACCAGGAAGGCCTCGCCTTCTCAACCTTGACCCTCGCTTGAGGTGAGGTGGCCCACAGGTCAAATCACCACAAGTCAGCACTCTCTCTCTCTCTCTCTCAAAGGGAAGAGTAGCCTATGGCCCTCTGGGACGAGGGTGGCTTTCATTAATAAAGTTAACACTCAGGATTTGTTCACAAAGTCCTTGGGGAGAAACTTTCAGAAGGCAGTCTGAGAGACACAACTCTTTTCCTCAGAATCCAGAGCAGGGCTGGAAACGAAACTAAAAAGAGACGCAGCTCCTGCCAAGAGTGACATCACAGCCTGCCTAGCTGTTAACCCTTAATCACAGACATATAATCTGGATACCTTAACCTCAGTCCTTTTTAAAAAATATATATTTTATTGAAATTTTTCAAACAAAAGTTTTTCCCGTTTTTACAACTCAACAAGGGATTATACATTAAACATTATTTAAATAATATAGTGAGCTTACAACAAAACTAGAAAAGAAAAAACAAATAGCAAAAACACAAAATAGTGCTCCCCCCTCCCCCCTGGGTTGCTGCTGCTATCCTTTCTGTCTTTTCATTATCGTTGCGCGAGATAGTCAAGGAACGGTTGCCACCGCCTGGAGAACCCCTGAAACGATCCTCTCAACGCAAATTTTATTCGTTCCAATCTTATGAACCCTGCCATGTCGTTTATCCAGGCCTCCACGCCCGGGGGCTTCGCTTCCTTCCACATAAGTATAATCCTTCGCCGGGCTACTAGGGACGCAAAGGCCAAATGTTGGCCTCTTTCGCCTCCTGCACTCCCGGTTCTTCTGCAACGCCAAATATAGCTAACCCCCAGCCTGGCTTGACCCGAGCCCCCACAAAAAAATTTTTTTAAATGTTTATTTTATACATTGGAGTGTTGGTGGCCCAGACCGAGGGGGGTTTACACTGTTACCCGCCCCTCGGTGTACATTTGCTGGGAAGACCTTACACAGTGGTCTTTCCCCATTGCGCTTTGGCGGCTGCTGCCCCAAGCTTGAGTGCGTCCCTCAGCATGTAGTCCTTGACCTTGGAATGTGCCAGTCTGCAACACTCGGTCAAGGACAATTCTTTGCACTGGAAGATCAGCAGGTTTCGGGCAGACCAAAGAGCGTCTTTCACCGAGTTGATGACCTTCCAGCAGCAGTTGATATTCGTCTCGGTGTGTGTCCCTGGAAACAGTCCGTAGAGCACAGAGTCCTGTGTCACAGATCTGTTTGGGATAAACCTTGACAAATACCACTGCATCTCTCTCCAGACCTTCTTTGCAAATGCATTCACAAGAGGTGTGTGACCGTCTCATTTCCCCCACAGCCACTCCGAGGGCAGCGTGCATTGGCGCAGAGCCTTCGGGTGTGCATGAAGAATCTGACAGGGAGGGCCTTCTCACCACCAGCCAAGCGAGGTCTTGGTGCTTGTTTGAAAGTTCTGGTGATGAGGCGTTCTGCCAGATGACTCTGGCAGTCTGCTCAGGGAGCCATCCAACGTCCTCCACCGTCTCCTTTTCCCTGAGGGCCTCGAGGACATTACGTGCTGACCACTGCTTCATTGCCTTGTGGTCAAAGGTGTTTTCCTTCAAAAACTTTTCCACGAAGGACAGGTGGTACGGCACGGTCCAACTACTTGGAGCATTCCGCGGCAATGAGGCCAGGCCCATCCTTCGTAACACCGTGGACAGGTAGAACCTCAGTATTATAGAATTTACAGTGCAGAAGGAGGCCATTCAGCCCATCTAGTCTGCACCGGCTCTTGGAAAGAGCACCCTACCCAAAGTCAACACCTCCACCCTATCCCCATAACCCAGTAACCCCACCCAACACTAAGGGCAATTTTGGACACTAAGGGCAATTTATCATGGCCAATCCACATAACCTGCACATCTTTGGACTGTGGGAGGAAACCGGAGCACCCGGAGGAAACCCACGCACACACGGGGAGGATGTGCAGACTCCGCACAGACAGTGACCCAAGCCGGAATCGAACCTGGGACCCTGGAGCTGTGAAGCAATTGTGCTATCCACAATGCTACCGTGCTGTATGCAGTGACACTTGGTGTTTGCATACTGGGGGTCCACGCACAACTTGATGCAGCTGGACACAAAGGTTGGCAACAGATGAGGGAGGCGTTGGGTACGTTCCGCCCTCCCTTCTCCAGAGGTTTGTACATGGTGTCCCTTCGGACACGGTCCATCTTGGATCTCCAGATAAATTTGAAGATGGCTCGGGTGACTGATGTGGCGTAGGGTCGGGTTATGGACCAGACCTGCGCCACGTACAGTAGCACCGCGAGTACTTCACACCTGATGACCAGGGTTTTGCCCGCAATGGAGAGGGAGCGTTGCTCCCACCAGCCCAGTTTCTGCCTTTGCTATGCGCTCCTCCCAGT
This sequence comes from Scyliorhinus torazame, assembly GCF_047496885.1. Classification (NCBI taxonomy): domain Eukaryota; kingdom Metazoa; phylum Chordata; class Chondrichthyes; order Carcharhiniformes; family Scyliorhinidae; genus Scyliorhinus; species Scyliorhinus torazame. The sequence continues at coordinate 378,887,161 of NC_092708.1, forward strand.
TTTTAGTGCATGCCCCAGCAGCTCCGAACCATATCCCCAGCACCTTCAGGTAATCTGACCTGACAGTGAAGGGGACAAAGGACCGGTCGGCCCAGTTCCCAAAGAACATGGCCTCGCTCTTGCCCCGGTTTACCTTGGCTCCCGAGGCCAGTTCAAACTGGTCGCAGGCGGTCAAGAGCCTGCGTACAGACGCAGGATCCGAGCAGAAGACGGCAACATCGTCCATGTACAGGGAGGCCTTGACTTACATGCCTCCACTGCCTGGGATCGTCACTCCTCTTATACCCGGATCGCTCCTGATGGACTCGGCAAAACGTTCTATGCAGCACACAAAAAGGGCAGAGGAGAGAGGGCAGCCCTGCCTGACTCCGGATTTGATCTGGAACTTTTCTATTTCCCATCCATTGATTGAGACTGCGCTGTAGATGTTTGTGTAGAGCAGTTTGATCCAATTGCGAATTCCCTCCCCAAACCCCATTTTGGAGAGCACATCCATCATGTAGGTGATATTCTGTCAAAAGCCTTCTCCTGGTCAAGGCTGATGAGGCAAGTGTCCACCCTCCTGTCCTGCACGTAGGCGATCGTATCCCTGAGTAGCGCGAGGCTATCAGAGATCTTCCTGCCGGGTACAGCACAGGTCTGGTCAGGGTGGATCACCGACTCCAGAGCAGACTGACCCGATTGGTGATGACCTTGGCTAGAATTTTGTAATCCACATTCAACAGTGAAATGGGTCGCCAATTTCGAATTTCTTCCCTTTCCCCCTTCTGCTTGTAGATGAGGGTGATGATGCCTTTCCTCATGGACTCTGACATGCTGCCTTCCATAAGCATACTCTCGTACACTTCCAGCAGGTCTGGGCCCATCCAGTCCCACAGAGCCGAATACAACTCAACAGGTAAGCCGTCGCTTCTGGGAGTTTTACTCGTCTCAAAGGACTTGACGGCCTTAAACTGATAAGAACAAAGGACTTGACAGCCTTTGTCAGCTCATCCAGAGTTAGTGGTTTGTCCAGTTTTTCCAGCTCGCTGCCGCCTATGACCTCCGTGATAGTCGACAGGAAGGTCTGGGAAACAGTGCTATCTGTTGGCTTCAGGTCATACAGTCCGGCATAAAAGGATTGGCTGATCCTCAGGATGTCAGACTGCGATGACTTTTCAGAGCCATCTTCTTCCTTCAGGCTGCTGATCACAGAGGTCTCCCTGCACCTTTTGGAAGAAGAAGCGTGAGCACTTTTCATCCTGCTCCACGGAGCGGACTCTGGAACGGAAGATAACCTTGGAAGCCTCCGAGGTGTAGAGCAAGGCTTGCTGGCTCTTCACCTCTTGGAGATCCTCTTTGACATCCACCCCCATCGACTGCAGCTGGAGCAAATTCTGCATACTTTTCTGAAGCCTGGACATGACCCCTCGTCTCTCTCTCACCTTCTGAATGCCCTTGAGGATGAAAAACCTCTTGATATTCCCCTTGATTGCTTCCCACCAGAGATGTGGGGCCTCAAAGAGGGGTTTCACAGTTCTCCAACCTTTGTAATCCCTCCTGAGTTCCTCGAGGTTCTCAGGGGACAGCAGTTTTACATTTAGCTTCCAGGTCCCCCTGCCTACCCCCTGGTCTTCCTGCAGGTGGCAGTCGTCCAGTAGGAGGCAGTGGTCAGAGAAGAACACCGGCCTTACGTCGGTGGACCTGACCGTGAAAGCTCGGGACACAAAGAAGTCTGTCCTGGTGCGGACGGACCCGTCTGGCCGTGACCATGTGTATCTACGCTGCGCTACCCCGCAGACGTCAAGCAGCTTGGCGTCTTTTACCGTTTCCATCAGGAGTCTGGACGTAGCGTCTAATTTGCTGTCGGCTCTGCCGGATCGTCCAGCCCCATCGATGATGCAGTTGAAGTCACCGCCCAGGATGACCGGCTTGGAGGTGGCCAACAGCAGTGGGAGTTGCTGCCAGCCGCTCACTTTTTACTGCCGGGGGGTACACATCAATAAGTCTGAGAGGTGTGTTTTTGTAATTGACGTCTGCTACGAGGAGGCGCCCGCCCGCCACCTCATTAACGTCGGAGATGGTGAAGTTGCCTCATCGCAGCAGAATACCCAGGCCGGAGGAGCGGCAGTCGTTTCCTCCTGACCAGATGGATGGCCCGTGGGACCACCAGCTCGACCAGCGCCTGTAGTTGCTGAGGTGCGGAATTCCCCACTCCTGCAGGAACAGTAGGTCAGCTTTCACATTTGCTAAGTAGTTGAGTGTGGCGACACCGCGAAGTATCTTTGATGCTTCGCACAATTATGGATGCAATTTTAAAACCCATTATAAAATGGTAGATTTACCAGTCTCAAGAGTCCAGAGTCTATACAGTTGGCTGTTCCAGCTGTTGAATGTTCCCCAGCATGCCGGTGGTGCTCGCAAACTTTAGCACAGTTGCAGGGCTGAGAAAACTGTTCTGGTCCGCACTGGCCCCGTGATTTTGATGCAGATGCATTGGGGGGGTGGTGTAGCCCTGGCGTTCGTCGTGGCAGTCAGTAGGTGTTGGGGTTGCAGGCCGGTCTTCGCCTGGGTTGTTGCTGCTTGTTACATTCGGGAGTTGGTCTGTGACCTTGTTTTCAATGTCCGGCGTTTGCTGGCCGTTGGTCATATTGCTGTTCCCATGAGCCAGAGGTTGGTTGTCTCGGCGGGTTTTATTTCCTTCCCGGTCTGTGGTCTGGGGGGTCTGTGCCTCCCGTTCCACATTGATGCTTTGCCTCTTTATTTGAGGGCGATTCTTGTCTTGTTTTTCCTCATCGGATGAGGTGTCGGCGCTAAGTGCGCCGGCTGAAAGGTGTCTCTTTTTGCCACTCCCCATCGGGGGGTTCTTCAGTTTGTTTTTTTGTTTTCTCTTTCGTTTGTCCCTGTTCACTATTTCCCAGGGCTCTTTGTCCCATCCTCTTCCATTGAGTGTTACTCATCAGATGGGGCTGGGGCTGGGTTGTCAGGAGGTGCTGGGGCCTCCTCTTTTTGTTGGGGGCCCTTCTGTTGCTTTTCCGCATTCTGTGCCGTGGTGTCTTTTTCGGTGGAGGATGTATGAACCTCCTCTCTGGTCGCCTTTCTAACACCACTGATGATGATCTGTGCATATGTCGCCCCGCGTTTCGGGCAGGCCCTGTAAAGATGGCCGGCCTCCCCACACAGGTTGCAGCACTTGTCTTCCTTGCAGTCCTTAGTCATGTGTCCCTCCTCCCTGCAGTTTTTGCAGAAGGTCACACTGCAGTTTGCGGCAACATGCCCCGTTTTGCCACAGGTGTGGCATACTCGTGGCTGTCCCACGTAGTAGAGGTAGCCACGATTTACTCCAATAGCGAAATTGGAGGGGGGATGCAGGATGGCTCCGTTGCTGTCTGTTCTTAGAGTCACCTTGACCAGATGCCGAAGGTGTCTTTCACTTGCACGCTGTCACTTTTCAGCTCAGCGTACCTGGCGAGGAACGTGAGAACATCAGACACGGGGACGTGGGGTTTTTACGTGTGCAGTGTAACAACCAGGTTTTGCTGCGACGGTAGCGTAAACAGAGGCTCCGCAGTCAGGATCGACAGGGGACTCTGGTTACCTTTTTCTTTGAAGACGTTCAAGAATTTGCTGCACGCTGCGACACTCTTGAAGGTGACATCAAAATATCCATTGTTGGGGAAGTTTTGCAAGCGGAAGATTTCTGTTGCGTTAAACCCACAACACTCGAGCAGCACCCGCTTCACGAAGAATTTCCGGTCCACAGGTGACTCCCCTTCCGCTTTCTTCACTGTGACTCACTCAGACAGTGTTTCGCACTCCCCAGCCTGTAGGTCGGGATGCAGCTGCATCCATAGCTCGTATGATGGGTCTGAACTGTATCGGCGTTAGGCCTAAACCAGAGGCTTAGACCAGCATGTAGATCCACCAATAGCAGCCGAGCTCTAAACGTTTCCTCTTTGACGACTTCAATCCCTCCGTGTTCTCCAATCCACGATCGTCATCGACATCGAAATCCTCAGCTTCCCTCGATCAAACGATACTGCACTTGATCTTAGCCAAGAGGCCGAGTAGCGGTCTTTTGAAATTCCCCATAGAGGAGGGGTTTTTGGAGCAGGGAGATACTGCTCGGCTTCACTTTGCAGGCCATTTTGTTGTTTAGGCCTAGCTACAACCGCTGAGAGTCTGTAACGCTAGTCTGTGACTGTAGTTAGGTGTGATATTGTCAATATGGCGATTAAGCAATAATTTCCGGTGGGGGACGTTGGAGGGTGGTTTAGGAGTGTGATAAGAGTGGGGGGAGGGGGAAGAAGGTGTTTTTTAACGTGTTAGTGGGTGTTGTCAGACTTTTGTATGTGGTGGGCGATGGAAGAATTTGTAAGAGTGAATAGGCGGGCCAGGTGGGAGGGAGGTGTGTTTGGTTATGCTGCGCACTGTCATAATATAATCAGGGCTTAGTTTTAAGGTTGATTAAATTGGATATCTTAAATTAAAGAATTGGCCACTTTAAAAACCACGTCTGCAGAAGCCTGCAAAATCCGAATATACGAAACTCTGACTGGCTGCGGGGGGAGGGGGGCATGTCTGGAGCAGCACCTGATAACCCAAAAGGCTGGAAGCTGGGTGTGTGAGGTGACCTTGACCAGACCAACATTCAGCGAGAATCACCTTTTGCAAAGAGGAAGCAGAGGGACTCGGGGAGCAGATCTACAGGTTATCAAACCACCTTTGCGGGTAGGATAGACGATTCCTGGGTGTTTCTTGTATATAGAGTGGGTAATGTATGGATTAACTACATTTAATAAAGTGTGTTTCATTATATCTGTCTCTGTACTTTGTAATACTCATACTGGGTAAAGTTTAATTAAGGAGCTGGTCGAAGTATCTGAATTGATTTAGATACAAGAGCGCTTTGGCAAGGCAGCGTGAGGGGTAGTTAAGATGTTGTGCAAAGCAAAGCGGTGAGGGAGTGTGGTGCGTTTAGTGTGTGGGATGTGGAAAATGAGCATTAATTTTGTTGTGATTGACTGGAGGATGATCAGAAAAGAGTATAAAGTGGAGAAGTATAACTGTGCTCAAGCTATTTTTAGACTTTGAAATTCCCCATGTGGGGGGGGTGCAAGGTTCGCGGAGATACTGGAATAGTGTGTGGCATATGGAGAATGGGCATGAATTTTAGTGTGATTGAGTAGAGAATTGTAAGAAAAGGCATAAAGCGGAGAATTGCATGTGCATGCTTGAAGTGTTTTTGTACTTTGAAATTCCCCATAAAGGGGTTTGTGCACCGTTCTCGGAGATACTGCAATACCGGGTCGATGCGTGGAGTGGACTGAGCAAGCCCCTATTCCATCTCCCTGCTCCAAAAATCAATTTAATATATGGTCCCCAGATAAGGGACGTATCAGATATTAAACTGATAAGAACAGATTTTTTTTTTCTTTCAAAAAAATATACTTTATTCATAAAATTTATCATAAGCATTACAGAGCAATTCGAATTGTCTTGACTGTACATTTCCGTCAGTTACACATTGCCTTGACTTTCTTCCATTCAATTTTGATAATATTATACACATATCACTCTTTACATTACAATTCCTTCTTAAATATTTACATTGTCATGTCTTTCCCCATTGCGCCTTGGCGGCAGCTGCCCCAAGCTTGAGTGCGTCCCTCAGCACGTAGTCCTGGACCTTGGAATGTGCCAGTCTGCAACACTCGGTCGAGGACAATTCTTTGCACTGGAAGATCAGCAAGTTTCGGGCAGACCAAAGAGCGTCTTTTACCGAGTTGATGACCTTCCAGCAGCAGTTGATATTTGTCTCGGTGTGTGTCCCTGGAAACAGTCCGTAGAGCACAGAGTCCTGTGTCACAGATCTGTTTGGGATAAACCTTGACAAATACCACTGCATCTCTCTCCAGACCTTCTTTGCAAAGGCACATTCCACAAGGAGGTGTGTGACCGTCTCATTTCCCCCACAGCCACTCCGAGGGCAGCGTGCATTGGTGCAGAGCCTTCGGGTGTGCATGAAGAATCTGACAGGGAGGGCCCTTCTCACCACCAGCCAAGCTAGGTCTTGGTGCTTGTTTGAAAGTTCTGGTGATGAGGCGTTCTGCCAGATGACTCTGACAGTCTGCTCAGGGAACCATCCAACGTCCTCCACGGTCTCCTTTTCCCTGAGGGCCTCGAGGACATTACGTGCTGACCACTGCTTCATTGCCTTGTGGTCAAAGGTGTTTTCCTTCAAAAACTTTTCCACGAAGGATAGGTGGTACGGCACGGTCCAACTACTTGGAGCGTTCCGCGGCAATGAAGCCAGGCCCATCCTTCGTAACACCGGGGACAGGTAGAACCTCCGTATGTAGTGACACTTGGTGTTTGCATACTGGGGGTCCATGCACAGCTTGATGCAGCTGGACACAAAGGTGGCCAACAGGATGAGGGAGGTGTTGGGTACATTCCGCCCTCCCTTCTCCAGAGGTTTGTACATGGTGTCCCTTCGGACACGGTCCATCTTGGATCGCCAGATAAATTTGAAGATGGCCCGGGTGACTGCTGTGGCGTAGGGTCTGGTTATGGGCCAGACCTGCGCCACGTACAGTAGCACCGAGAGTACCTCACACCTGATGACCAGGGTTTTGCCCGCAATGGAGAGGGAGCGTTGCTCCCACCAGCCCAGTTTCTGTCTTACCTTTCCTATGCGCTCCTCCCAGTTTTTGGTGCACGCCCCAGCAGCTCCGAACCATATCCCCAGCACCTTCAGGTAATCTGACCTGACAGTGAAGGGGACAAAGGACCGGTCGGCCCAGTTCCCAAAGAACATGGCCTCGCTCTTGCCCCGGTTTACCTTGGCTCCAGAGGCCAGTTCAAACTGGTCGCAGGTGGTCAAGAGCCTGCGTACAGACGCAGGATCCGAGCAGAAGACGGCAACGTCGTCCATGTACAGGGAGGCCTTGACTTGCATGCCTCCACTGCCTGGGATCGTCACTCCTCTTATGCCCGGATCCCTCCTGATGGACTCGGCAAAAGGTTCTATGCAGCACACAAAAAGGGCAGAGGAGAGAGGGCAGCCCTGCCTGACTCCAGATTTGATCTGGAACTTTTCTGATTCCCACCCATTGATTGAGACTGCGCTATAGATGTTTGTGTAGAGCAGTTTGATCCAATTGCGAATTCCCTCCCCAAACCCCATTTTGGAGAGCACATCCATCATGTAGGTGTGTGATATTCTGTCAAAAGCCTTCTCCTGGTCAAGGCTGATGAGGCAAGTGTCCACCCCCCTGTCCTGCACGTAGGCGATCGTATCCCTGAGTAGCGCGAGGCTATCAGAGATCTTCCTGCCGGGTACAGCACAGGTCTGGTCAGGGTGGATCACCGACTCCAGAGCAGACCTGACCCGATTGACGATGACCTTTGCTAGAATTTTGTAGTCCACATTCAACAGTGAAATGGGTCGCCAATTTCGAATTTCTTCCCTTTCCCCCTTCTGCTTGTAGATGAGGGTGATGATGCCTTTCCTCATGGACTCTGACATGCTGCCTTCCATAAGCATACTCTCGTACACTTCCAGCAGGTCTGGGCCGATCCAGTCCCACAGAGCCGAATACAACTCAACCGGTAAGCCGTCGCTTCCGGGAGTTTTGCTCGTCTCGAAGGACTTGACGGCCTTTGTCAGCTCGTCCAGAGTTAGTGGTTTGCCCAGGTTTTCCAGCTCGCTGTCGCCTATGACCTCCGTGATAGTCGACAGGAAAGTCTGGGAAACAGTGCTATCTGTTGGCTTCAGGTCATACAGTCCGGCATAAAAGGATTGGCTGATCCTCAGGATGTCAGACTGCGATGACTTTTCAGAGCCATCTTCTTCCTTCAGGCTGCTGATCACAGAGGTCTCTCTGTGCACCTTTTGGAAGAAGAAGCGTGAGCATTTTTCGTCCTGCTCCACGGAGCGGACTCTGGAACGGAAGATAACCTTGGAGGCCTCCGAGGTGCAGAGCGAGGCTTGCTGGCTCTTCACCTCTTGGAGGTCCTCCTTGACATCCACCCCCATCGACTGCAGCTGGAGCAAATTTTATATACTTTTCTGGAGCCTGGACATGAGCCCTCATCTCTCTCTTACCTTTTGAACGCCCTTGAGGATGAAAAACCTCTTGATATTCCCCTTGATTGCTTCCCATCAGAGATGTGGGGCCTCAAAGAGGGGTTTCACGGTTCTCCAACCTTTGTAATCCCTCCTGAGTTCCTCGATGTTCTCAGGGGTCAGCAGTTTTACATTTAGCTTCCACGTCCCCCTGCCTACCCCCTGGTCTTCCTGCAGGTGGCAATCGGCCAGTAGGAGGCAGTGGTCAGAGAAGAACACCGGCGTTACGTCGGTGGACCTGACCGTGAAAGCTCGGGACACAAAAAAGAAGTCTATCCTGGAGCGGACGGACCCGTCTGGCCGTGACCATGTGTATCTACGCTGCGCGCCGTCTGCAGGGTTGCTGCAGACGTCGAGCAGCTTGGCGTCTTTTACCGTTTCCACCAGGAGTCTGGACGTAGCGTCTAGTTTGCTGTCGGCTTTGCTGGATCGTCCAGCCGCATCGATGATGCAGTTGAAGTCACCACCCAGGATGACCGGCTTGGAGGTGGCCAACAGCAGTGGGAGTTGCTGAAGGACTGCCAGCCGCTCACTTTTTACGGCCGGGGCGTACACATTAATCAGTCTGAGAGGGGTGTTTTTGTATTTCACGTCTGCTACGAGGAGGCGTCCGCCCACCACCTCCTTAACGTCGGAGATGGTGAAGTTGCCTCCCCGCAGCAGAATACCCAGGCCGGAGGAACGACAGTCGTTTCCTCCTGACCAGATGGATGGCCCGTGGGACCACCAGCTCGACCAGCGCCTGTAGTTGCTGAGGTGCGGAATTCCGCACTCCTGCAGGAACAGTAGGTCAGCTTTTACATTTGCCAAATAGTTGAGTGTGGCTACACACCGCGAAGTATCTTTGATGCTTCGCACATTTATGGATGCAATTTTTAAACCCATTATAAAAAGGTAGATTTACCAGTCTCAAGAGTCCAGAGTCTATACAGTTGGCTGTTCCAGCTGTTCGATGTTCCCCAGCATGCCGGTGGTGCTCGCAAACTTTAGCACAGTTGCAGGGCTGAGAAAGCTGTTCTGGTCCGTACTGGCCCCGTGATTTTGATGCAGATGCATTGGGGGGGTGATGTAGCCCTGGCGTTCGTCATGGCAGTCAGTAGGTGTTGGGGTTGCAGGCCGGTCTTCACCTGGGTTGTTGCTGCTCGTTACTATCGGGGGTTGGTCTGTGACCTTGTTTCCTTCCCGGTCGGTGGTCTGGGGGGTCTGTGCCTTCCGTTCCACGTTGGTGCTTTGCCTCTTTATTTGAGGCCGATTCTTGTCCTGTTTTCCCTCATCGGATGAGGTGTCGGCGCTAAGTGCGCCGGCTGAGAGGTGTCGCTTTTTGCCACTACCCCTCGGGGGGTTCTTCAGTTTGTTTTTTTGTTTCCGCTTTCGTTTGTCCCTGTTCACTGTTTCCCAGGGCTCTTTATTCTTTGTCCCATCCTCTTCCTCTTCCATTGAGTGTTCCTCATCAGATGGGGCTGGGGTTGGGTTGTCAGGAGGTGCTGGGGCCTCTTCTTTTTGTTGGGGGCCCTTTTGTTGCTTTTCCTCATTCTGAGCCGTGGTGTCTTTTTCGGTGGAGGGTGTATGCACCTCCTCTCTGGTCGCCTTTTTAACTCCGCTGCTGATGATTTGAGCGTATGTCGCCCCGCGTTTCGGGCAGGCCCTGTAAAGATGGCCGGCCTCCCCACACAGGTTGCAGCACTTGTCTTCTTTGCAGTCCTTAGTCATGTGTCCCTCCTGCCTGCAGTTCTTGCAGAAGGTCACACTGCAGTTTGCGGCAACATGCCCCGTTTTGCCACAGGTGTGGCATACTCTTGGCTGTCCCACGTAGTAGAGGTAGCCACGATTTACTCCAATAGCGAAATTGGAGGGGGGATGCAGGATGGCTCCGTTGCTGTCCGTTCTTAGGGTCACCTTGACCTGGTGCTCACTTGTCCAGATGCCGAAGGTGTCTTTCACTTGCACGCTGTCACTTTTCAGCTCAGCGTACCTGGCGAGGAACGTGAGCACATCAGATACAGGGACGTGGGGGTTGTACGTGTGCAGTGTAACAACCCGATTTCGCTGTGCCGGTAGCGTAAACAGAGGTTCCGCAGTCAGGATCGACAAGGGACTCTGGTTACCTTTTTCCTTGAAGACGTTCAAGAATTTGATGCACGCTGCGACGCTCTTGAAGGTGACATCAAAGAAACCATTCTTGGGGAAGTTTTGCAAGCAGAAGATCTCTGTTGCTTTAAACCCACAGCACTCGAGCAGCACCTTCTTCACGAAGTGTTTCCGGTCCAAAGGTGACTCTCCATCCGTTTTCTTCACTGTGACTCGGACAGTGTTTCGCACGCCCCAGCCTGGTGGTCGGGATGCAGCTGCATCCATAGCTCGTACGTTGGGTGTGAAACTGTATCGGCGTTAGGCCTAAACCCGAGGTTTAGGCCAGCATGTAGATCCACCAATAGCAGCCAAGCTCCAAACGTTTCCTCTTTGACGACTTCAATCCCTCCGAGTTGTCCAATCCACGATCGTCATCGAAATCCTCAGCTTCCCTCGATCAAATGAGACTACACTTGATCTTAGCCAAAAGGCCGAGAAGCCGAGTAATGCACATTGAAGAGTGAAATGGGTGGTGAATTTCGAATGAGTTCCCTTTCGCCGTTGTGCTTGTAAGATGCGTTTGGTCATTCTTGATGACACCCCCGGGGCCAGGTAGAAGGTGAGTAGCAGCAGCCAGTTGCCGAAGCATTTTGTTGTGTGCTGGAAGAAGTGTGAATAAAGTGTATATTTGTATATGTTTGAGCTGTTTTTTGAGTTTGAAATTCCCCATGAAGGGGTGGTGTGCACCGTTGCTGGAGATACTGCAATACCAGGTCGATGCGTGGAGTGGACAGAGCAAGCCCCTATTCCATCTCCCTGCTCCAAAAATCAATTTAATATATGGTCCCCAGATAAGGGACGTATCAGATATTAAACTGATAAGAACAGATTTTTTTTTTTTTTTTTTTTTTTTTTTTTTCAAAAAAATATACTTTATTCATAAAAATTTATCATGAGCATTACAGAAACATTTCAAATTGTCTTGACTGTACATTTCCGGCAGGGTTACATGTTGCCTTGACTTTCTTTCATTCAATTTTGATATTGTCGTACACATATCACTCTTTACATTACAATTCCTTCTTAAATATTTACAGTGCCATGTTTGTTTTATACATTGGAGTGTTGGTTGCCCAGACCGAGGGGCTTTACACTGTTACCCGCCCCTCGGTGTACATTTGCTGGAAAGCCCTTACACAGAGGTCTTTCCCCATTGCGCCTTGGCGGCCGCTGCCCCAAGCTTGAGTGCGTCCCTCAGCACGTAGTCCTGGACCTTGGAATGTGCCAGTCTGCAACACTCGGTCGAGGACAATTCTTTGCACTGGAAGATCAGCAAGTTTCGGGCAGACCAAAGAGCGTCTTTTACCGAGTTGATGACCTTCCAGCAGCAGTTGATATTTGTCTCGGTGTGTGTCCCTGGAAACAGTCCGTAGAGCACAGAGTCCTGTGTCACAGATCTGTTTGGGATAAACCTTGACAAATACCACTGCATCTCTCTCCAGACCTTCTTTGCAAAGGCACATTCCACAAGGAGGTGTGTGACCGTCTCATTTCCCCCACAGCCACTCCGAGGGCAGCGTGCATTGGTGCAGAGCCTTCGGGTGTGCATGAAGAATCTGACAGGGAGGGCCTTTCTCACCACCAGCCAAGCTAGGTCTTGGTGCTTGTTTGAAAGTTCTGGTGATGAGGCGTTCTGCCAGATGACTCTGGCAGTCTGCTCAGGGAACCATCCAACGTCCTCCACGGTCTCCTTTTCCCTGAGGGCCTCGAGGACATTACGTGCTGACCACTGCTTCATTGCCTTGTGGTCAAAGGTGTTTTCCTTCAAAAACTTTTCCACAAAGGACAGGTGGTACGGTACGGTCCAACTACTTGGAGCGTTCCGCGGCAATGAGGCCAGGCCCATCCTTCGCAACACCGGGGACAGGTAGAACCTCAGTATGTAGTGACACTTGGTGTTTGCATACTGGGGGTCCACGCACAGCTTGATGCAGCTGGACACAAAGGTGGCCAGCAGGATGAGGGAGGCGTTGGGTACGTTCCGCCCTCCCTTCTCCAGAGGTTTGTACATGGTGTCCCTTCGGACACGGTCCATCTTGGATCGCCAGATAAATTTGAAGATGGCCCGGGTGACTGCTGTGGCGCAGGGTCGGGTTATGGGCCAGACCTGCGCCACGTACAGCAACACCGAGAGTACCTCACACCTGATGACCAGGGTTTTGCCCGCAATGGAGAGGGAGCGTTGCTCCCACCAGCCCAGTTTCTGTCTTACCTTTCCTAGGCGCTCCTCCCAGTTTTTGGTGCACGCCCCAGCAGCTCCGAACCATATCCCCAGCACCTTCAGGTAATCTGACCTGACAGTGAAGGGGACAAAGGACCGGTCGGCCCAGTTCCCAAAGAACATGGCCTCGCTCTTGCCACGGTTTACCTTGGCTCCCGAGGCCAGTTCAAACTGGTCGCAGGTGGTCAAGAGCCTGCGCACAGACGCGGGATCCGAGCAGAAGACGGCAACGTCGTCCATGTACAGGGAGGCCTTGACTTGCATGCCTCCACTGCCTGGGATCGTCACTCCTCTTATGCCCGGATCCCTCCTGATGGACTCGGCAAAAGGTTCTATGCAGCACACAAAAAGGGCAGAGGAGAGAGGGCAGCCCTGCCTGACTCCAGATTTGATCTGGAACTTTTCTGATTCCCACCCATTGATTGAGACTGCGCTATAGATGTTTGTGTAGAGCAGTTTGATCCAATTGCGAATTCCCTCCCCAAACCCCATTTTGGAGAGCACATCCATCATGTAGGTGTGTGATATTCTGTCAAAAGCCTTCTCCTGGTCAAGGCTGATGAGGCAAGTGTCCACCCCCCTGTCCTGCACGTAGGCGATCGTATCCCTGAGTAGCGCGAGGCTATCAGAGATCTTCCTGCCGGGTACAGCACAGGTCTGGTCAGGGTGGATCACCGACTCCAGAGCAGACCTGACCCGATTGGCGATGACCTTTGCTAGAATTTTGTAGTCCACATTCAACAGTGAAATGGGTCGCCAATTTCGAATTTCTTCCCTTTCCCCCTTCTGCTTGTAGATGAGGGTGATGATGCCTTTCCTCATGGACTCTGACATGCTGCCTTCCAGAAGCATACTCTCGTACACTTCCAGCAGGTCTGGGCCCATCCAGTCCCACAGAGCCGAATACAACTCAACCGGTAAGCCGTCGCTTCCGGGAGTTTTACTCGTCTCGAAGGACTTGGCGGCCTTTGTCAGCTCGTCCAGAGTTAGTGGTTTGTCCAGGTTTTCCAGCTCGCTGTCGCCTATGACCTCCGTGATAGTCGACAGGAAGGTCTGGGAAACAGTGCTATCTGTTGGCTTCAGGTCATACAGTCCGGCATAAAAGGATTGGCTGATCCTCAGGATGTCAGACTGCGATGACTTTTCAGAGCCATCTTCTTCCTTCAGGCTGCTGATCACAGAGGTGTCTCTGTGCACCTTTTGGAAGAAGAAGCGTGAGCACTTTTCGTCCTGCTCCACGGAGCGGACTCTGGAACGGAAGATAACCTTGGAGGCCTCCGAGGTGTAGAGCGAGGCTTGCTGGCTCTTCACCTCTTGGAGATCCTCCTTGACATCCACCCCCATCGACTGCAGCTGGAGCAAATTTTGCATACTTTTCTGGAGCCTGGACATGACCCCTCGTCTCTCTCTCACCTTTTGAACGCCCTTGAGGATGAAAAACCTCTTGATATTCCCCTTGATTGCTTCCCACCAGAGATGTGGGGCCTCAAAGAGGGGTTTCACGGTTCTCCAACCTTTGTAATCCCTCCTGAGTTCCTCGATGTTCTCAGGGGTCAGCAGTTTTACATTTAGCTTCCACGTCCCCCTGCCTACCCCCTGGTCTTCCTGCAGGTGGCAGTCGGCCAGTAGGAGGCAGTGGTCAGAGAAGAACACCGGCGTTACGTCGGTGGACCTGACCGTGAAAGCTCGGGACACAAAAAAGAAGTCTATCCTGGAGCGGACGGACCCGTCTGGCCGTGACCATGTGTATCTACGCTGCGCGCCGTCTGCAGGGTTGCTGCAGACGTCGAGCAGCTTGGCGTCTTTTACCGTTTCCATCAGGAGTCTGGACGTAGCGTCTAGTTTGCTGTCGGCTTTGCTGGATCGTCCAGCCGCATCGATGATGCAGTTGAAGTCACCACCCAGGATGACCGGCTTGGAGGTGGCCAACAGCAGTGGGAGTTGCTGAAGAACTGCCAGCCGCTCACTTTTTACGGCCGGGGCGTACACATTAATAAGTCTGAGAGGGGTGTTTTTGTATTTCACGTCTGCTACGAGGAGGCGCCCGCCCACCACCTCCTTAACGTCGGAGATGGTGAAGTTGCCTCCCCGCAGCAGAATACCCAGGCCGGAGGAGCGGCAGTCGTTTCCTCCTGACCAGATGGATGGCCCGTGGGACCACCAGCTCGACCAGCGCCTGTAGTTGCTGAGGTGCGGAATTCCGCACTCCTGCAGGAACAGTAGGTCAGCTTTTACATTTGCCAAATAGTTGAGTGTGGCTACACACCGCGAAGTATCTTTGATGCTTCGCACATTTATGGATGCAATTTTTAAACCCATTATAAAAAGATAGATTTACCAGTCTCAAGAGTCCAGAGTCTATACAGTTGGCTGTTCCAGCTGTTGAATGTTCCCCAGCATTCCGGTGGTGCTCGCAAACTTTAGCACAGTTGCAGGGCTGAGAAAACTGTTCTGGTCCGTACTGGCCCCGTGATTTTGATGCAGATGCATTGGGGGGGTGGTGTAGCCCTGGGGTTCGTTGTAGCAGTCAGTAGGTGTTGGGGTTGCAGGCCGGTCTTCACCTGGGTTGTTGCTGCTCGTTACTATCGGGGGTTGATCTGTGACCTTGTTTCCTTCCCGGTCGGTGGTCTGGGGGGTCTGTGCCTTCCGTTCCACGTTGGTGCTTTGCCTCTTTATTTGAGGCCGATTCTTGTCCTGTTTTCCCTCATCGGATGAGGTGTCGGCGCTAAGTGCGCCGGCTGAGAGGTGTCGCTTTTTGCCACTACCCCTCGGGGGGTTCTTCAGTTTGTTTTTTTGTTTCCGCTTTCGTTTGTCCCTGTTCACTGTTTCCCAGGGCTCTTTATTCTTTGTCCCATCCTCTTCCTCTTCCATTGAGTGTTCCTCATCAGATGGGGCTGGGGTTGGGTTGTCAGGAGGTGCTGGGGCCTCTTCTTTTTGTTGGGGGCCCTTTTGTTGCTTTTCCTCATTCTGAGCCGTGGTGTCTTTTTCGGTGGAGGGTGTATGCACCTCCTCTCTGGTCGCCTTTTTAACTCCGCTGCTGATGATTTGAGCGTATGTCGCCCCGCGTTTCGGGCAGGCCCTGTAAAGATGGCCGGCCTCCCCACACAGGTTGCAGCACTTGTCTTCTTTGCAGTCCTTAGTCATGTGTCCCTCCTGCCTGCAGTTCTTGCAGAAGGTCACACTGCAGTTTGCGGCAACATGCCCCGTTTTGCCACAGGTGTGGCATACTCGTGGCTGTCCCACGTAGTAGAGGTAGCCACGATTTACTCCAATAGCGAAATTGGAGGGGGGATGCAGGATGGCTCCGTTGCTGTCCGTTCTTAGGGTCACCTTGACCTGGTGCTCACTTGTCCAGATGCCGAAGGTGTCTTTCACTTGCACGCTGTCACTTTTCAGCTCAGCGTACCTGGCGAGGAACGTGAGCACATCAGATACAGGGACGTGGGGGTTGTACGTGTGCAGTGTAACAACCCGATTTCGCTGTGCCGGTAGCGTAAACAGAGGTTCCGCAGTCAGGATCGACAAGGGACTCTGGTTACCTTTTTCCTTGAAGACGTTCAAGAATTTGATGCACGCTGCGACGCTCTTGAAGGTGACATCAAAGAAACCATTCTTGGGGAAGTTTTGCAAGCAGAAGATCTCTGTTGCTTTAAACCCACAGCACTCGAGCAGCACCTTCTTCACGAAGTGTTTCCGGTCCAAAGGTGACTCTCCATCCGTTTTCTTCACTGTGACTCGGACAGTGTTTCGCACGCCCCAGCCTGGTGGTCGGGATGCAGCTGCATCCATAGCTCGTACGTTGGGTGTGAAACTGTATCGGCGTTAGGCCTAAACCCGAGGTTTAGGCCAGCATGTAGATCCACCAATAGCAGCCAAGCTCCAAACGTTTCTTCTTTGACGACTTCAATCCCTCCGAGTTCTCCAATCCACGATCGTCATCGAAATCCTCAGCTTCCCTCGATCAAATGAGACTACACTTGATCTTAGCCAAAAGGCCGAGAAGCGGAGTAATGCACATTGAAGAGTGAAATGGGTGGTGAATTTCGAATGAGTTCCCTTTCGCCGTTGTGCTTGTAAGATGCGTTTGGTCATTCTTGATGACACCCCGGGGCCAGGTAGATGGTGAGTAGCAGCAGCCAGTTGCCAAAGCATTTTGTTGTGTGCTGAAAGAAGTGTGAATAAAGTGTATATTTGTATGTGTTTGAGCTGTTTTTTGAGTTTGAAATTCCCCATGAAGGGGTGGTGTGCACCGTTGCTGGAGATACTGCAATACCAGGTCGATGCGTGGAGTGGACGGAGCAAGCCCCTATTCCATCTCCCTGCTCCAAAAATCAATTTAATATATGGTCCCCAGATAAGGGACGTATCAGATATTAAACTGATAAGAACAGATACTACACTTGATCTTAGCCAAAAGGCCGAGAAGCGATGGCCAATGTTCTTGAGTTGCCCGAGTGCCATATGCCCTCCCTCTTTTACAGCACGCTGACAGCATTCCAAAGACTCTTCGATGAAAGCACTGACACTTTCACTCTTGCCACATTGCTCCTGGCCTTTGCCATTGAAACAGGAGATTCATATTGACAGAACCTGCCTCTTTTCCCCTTTGTCAATCAGACTGCATGACAGTTATGTAAATGAGCAGTACTCCACCTATCCACACGTACGTCACTGTCACCGCTGCGGAGCAAGCTTTTGAAAACACTTGCATGTCTTGCCAGTGAGAATGCAGCAGCAGCAACCTGCCTTTTCCCCGTGGCCCTGCAAATATTTTCCCTTCAGATAATTATCCCATTGTCTTTTGAAAGGCAGGCTTGAAACTGCCCACAGCACCCTCTCTCAGGCAGTGCATTGCAGATTCTTGTTTTAAAAATATATTTATTAAAGTTTTTTAACAACACAATTTTTTCCCCTTACAAACAATAACCCCCCCCTCCGTAACAAAATCGCACTGAGCAAGATATATACATGGCAAAATGGTATATTTACATAGCTTTATACACTGGCTCTCGCCCGCACGTGCCAGTTTCCCCCACCCTCCATGTTATCTCCTGCTCATCCATCCCCTCAAACAATCTCTCGTTCCCCCCTCCCCTCCGCCCCCCCCCAGTGTTGCTGCTGACCGACCTTCCTCTAACGCTCCGCGAGGTAGTCTAGGAACGGTTGCCACCGCCTGCAGAACCCTCTCAGGGCAAACTTAATCCTCTCCAGCTTTCTGAACCCAGTGCATTGCAGATTCTAACCACTCGAGCCAGGCAGGAAGATTTCCCCTCACGCCCAAAGACTGTATCATGAAAGGAATTCTGCTAGCCCAAGTCTCGCTCGCTCCTGTGATACTGGTTTTGGCTTGTTAAACGAGGCCCTCTTGTTGAAACCATTGTGTGAGAACAGTCAATGTTTAGGCCATTCGCACCATTATTGGACATCAGCTCCTGCGAACGGCAGCCTTTGTTCAAAGCTGGCTGCAGCAGACAAACTGTCTGTTGGCTCAATTGTGTTAGTGTAGCTGGACTGCTTTTGTCATACAAGGTGACTTACACGCCAGGATCTTTGAGATGTTAGCCATTGTTCACTTTTTTTTAAAAATGTCATTCGGATTTTAACATAAATCGTGCAGATAGATAAACGGGTACGATATAATTGGGATTACGGTGACCAAGGATGGGAACTGAATGTCCCTGGGTATTCAGTATTTCGGAAGGACAGGCATAAAAGAAAAGGTGGGGGCGTGGCCCTGCTGGTTAAAGCGGAAATGAACACAATGGTGAGAAAGGATATTAGCTTTGACAATGTGGAGTCTGTATGGGTGGAGTTGAGAAATACCAAGGGGCAAAAAACATTAGAAGAGAAAATGCTGGAAAATCTCAGCAGGTCTGGCAGGAAGAGAAAAGAGCTAACGTCCCGAGTCCAGGTGATCCCCCGCCAAAGCCCAAAGAGCTTTGACAAAGGGTCACCCAGACCCAAAACATCATCTCTCCCCGCCCCCCCCCCCCCCCCCCCCCCCCCCACAGATGCCGCCAGTTCCTTGATTGTCAAGGTTTCACGGTTCAATAGTTCAGATTCTCACTGGGGCTTCACATTTGAAATGAAAATGAAAATCGCTTATTGTCACAAGTAGGCTTCAAATGAAGTTACTGTGAAAAGCTCCTAGTCGCCACATTCCAGCGCCTGTTCGGGGAGACTGGTACGGGAATTGAACCGTGATGCCGGGGACCTGGAAACCTTAGAAAAAGTTGCATTCCTGGGATGGAGTGACCCCCCTCCCCCGCTAAAGGTTCATCCCAGAGAACATCGATCAAGCTGAAAGTGAAAACAAATGTGCAAAAGAAAAATCAGTTGGAGCAACTTTTGTTTTATTTACAGTAGAAATGGTTCTTACTTCACAGCTATTCAGGGAGAGGTTTGAAATCAATGTCCAGAAGAAAGTTTTGTAATGGATGAATAATTTTGGCCACTATTTAAGGAGATGTGTGCCAAAAATGAGACTGAAGGGTCAGTGTGACAATCATTGCCTCACCCTTCACATTCCCATTGGTGGGAATTGTTATTCAAACTCTTTATAAATGGGCAGTACAGTGGGTTAGCCCTGCTACCTCACGGCGCCGAGGTCCCAGGTTCAATCCCGGCTCTGGTCATTATCCGTGTGGAGTTTGCACATTCTCCCTGTGTTTGCGTGAGTTTCGCCCACACAACCCAAAAGATGTGCAGGTTCGGTGGATTGGCCATGCAAAATTGCCCATAGGTTAGATGGGGTTACTGGTTTATGGGAATAGGGTGGGGGTGTGGGCTTAAGAGGGGTGTGCTTTCCAAGAGCCGGTGCAGACTCGATGGGCCGAATGGCCACCTTTGGCACTGTAAATTCTATGATGTCAGTTTCCTCTTGCGTGCAGCTTTTTTGTCCGTGTTTGGATCGCGGCTGTAATTGGGTGAGGAGCTGAGTGACCTGGTGGAACCAAACTGAGTGTCAGCGAGCAGGTTATTGCTGAGCAAGTGCTGCTTGATAGAGCCGTCATCAACACCTTCAGAATAATTACTCATCATCAATATCAGAACAGCAAATATATTTGACAGGCCCAGATGCGGGTTAATTTTATAACCCACCTATACTCTGTCCACTGACACTTTCAATCACTTCAGTTTAATCTGTTTCAGTATTTAACACCCATTCAGGAGAAATCAAGCGACACCGTCAGAGGGTTCCTTACATTTTGGATCATCGTGTTGCTCTATGTGTGGGTCTATGTATTCATGCTGTGCTCAAGTGGCAGCGCCTCGGAGAACAACTGCCTCTGCTCAGACAGTCTGTGGTTTACCTTGTGTAGAGTAAGGGTTAACTCAAACACCAGCGGAAGGAACTATGTCAATGTCACTCGTTGAGGGGAAGCTGAATGAGTGGTATCTTAGAGAGTAACTCCAGCGATGTCCTGCCCTGACTTTTTTTTTATTAAGGTATTTTTGGCATTGTAAACAGTTACAGTAATGTGCAAATATCAACCCAAAAGAGAAACATAGTGCAAAAGACCAAACCTCTCTCGTAAACAGTACCCGCCTATTTATCCCTTCCATTCTACTCTAATCTACCCCCCTCCTGCCCCTGCTGACGTTTAATTCCCCGCGAAGAAGTCGATGAATGGTTGCCACCTTCGGGCGAACCCTAATACAGATCCTCTCATGGCGAACTTAATTTTTTCCAGCCCCAAAAAGCTCGACGTGTCCGAGAGCCATGCTTCGGTCTTCGGGGGCTTTGAATCCCTCCATGCCAGCAATATACGTCGCCGGGCTACCAGGGAAGCAAAGGCCAAGATGTCGGCCTCCCTCTCCTCCCGGACCCCCGGGTCTTCCAAGACCCCCAAATTTGCCACCACTGGACTCGTCACCACCCTAGCTTTCAGTACCTGGGACATGACGCCCACTAACCCCTCCCAGTATCTACTAAGTTTTGGGCATGCCCAGAACATGTGGACGTGATTCGCTGACCCTCCCGCACTTGTCCTCCACCCCAGAAAATGTACTCATCCGGGCCACCGTCATGTGGGCCCGGTGGACGACCTTGAACTGGATCAGGCTGAGCCTAGCACATATTGCAGTTGAATTTACCCTACTCAGGGTTTCCGCCCATACCCCCTCCTCCATCTCCTCGCCGAGCTCCTCCTCCCACTTGAGCTTCAGTTCCTCTGTCTGGGACTCATCCCCTTTCATAAGTTCTCGGTAAATATCCGAGAGTTTCCCCTCTCCTACCTCTCCCCTAGAGCCTACTCTGTCCTGGATCCCATTTGGTGGGAGGCGCGGACAGGATGGGACCTGTCTGCGTATGAAGTCACGCACTTGCAAGTACCAAAAGTCATTCCCTCTTTCTAGTCCGAATTTCTCCTCCAAAGCCTTCATGCTCGAGAAGTTCCCCCCGCAAGAACATATCGCCCATCCTTCCCACCGCTGCCACGCTCGGAATCCACCGTCCATACTCCCAGGGGCGAATCGGTGGTTGTCGCATATTGGAGACCAGGCCGATGCTCCCACCTCCCCTACATGCCTCCTCCACTGGCCCCAAATCCGCAGGGCTGCCACCGCTACGACCAGGGCTGCCAAACTGGTACCCCTGCACGAAGCCGCGTCCACTCGCCCCCAAATAGACCCCGTACCCACCATCCAATTCCTTACCATGGCTATGTTGGCCGCCCATAGTAGTTGCTGAGGTTCGGCAGCGCCAGCCCCCCCCTCGCTACGGTTCCTCTCAAGCATCGCTTTCTTCACCCGCGGGGGCTTTCCCGCCCAGACAAAGCCCATAATAATCTTGTTGACCCTTTTGAAGAAGGACCGCGGGATGAAGATCGGGAGGCACTGAAAAATAAACCGGAATCTTGGGAGGATTGTCATCTTTACCGTCTGCACTCTCCCCGTAAGTGATAGCGGGAGTGCGTCCCGTCTCCTAAACTCGCTCTTCATTTGCTCCACCACTCTAGTCAAATTTAGCTTATGCAGCCTGCCCCAGTCTCGCGCCACCTGTATCCCTAAGTCTGGGAAACTTTCTCCGACCATCCTAAATGCAGCCCCTTCAACCTGTTCTCCTGGCCCCTCGCCTGCACTACAAACATCTCACCCGTAGTCATGTTCAGTTTGTACCCTGAAAACCTGCCAAATTCTCTCAATATTCCTAGTATACTGTCCATCCCAGCCAGCGGGTCCAATACGTACAGGAGCAGGTCGTCAGCGATACCCTGTGCTCCACCCCTCCCCTAATCATTACCTCTCTGCCCCCGGGGGCATGATGATCACATTGAGTCGTCTTCTCAAGTTGGCTATCAGCTGTCTGCCTTTAACAAACCCTGTTTGGTCGTCCCCGATCACCTCCGGGACACAGTCCTCAGTTTTAAGCGCCAAGACTTTAGCCAGGAGCTTGGTGTCGACGTTAATCAGGGAGATTGGTCTGTATGACCCACACGCTGTCCTGCCCTTACTTTACCATTGGAAATAGTTAGTTTGCTGCTGGGGGAGGGGCGATGGGGAGATATTGCTGAACTTGTGAGAGCAGCAGGGGGCCGGCTGACAAATTCCTTTGTCGCTGGAGAATGGGGGTGGGGGGAGGGGTGGGGAGGCCCATGGATGAAGGAAGCCTCCATACTTTCCTCTTCTCTGGAAAGCTTCAATGAAGATTCAGATTATTTGGAGGGAACAGGATTCAGAGCAGAACGAGGAAAAAATAAACCAAGTTTCAGATGCGAGTAAGGACATTTTTCAGTGACTATGGGGATTGGGGAAGAAAGTGGAGGGACATCATGCAACCTATTAAGATGTTTAAATGTAGGAATTGATTCTGTGTCAAATTGGAGAGTGTGGTCAGAGAGTGAAGAGTTCTTCCTCTGAGGAAGGGGCGTAAGGGAGAATGCGTTTATGTTTCAAGCATTACCTCTTTTTCCAGAACAAAGAAACAAAGGCCTGAATTTTATTTAATTTTTAACCCCAGGGAGGGTTTTTAGGCGGGGCGGAACGAGGTGGGAAATTGAAGGGACAGGATTCCCATCCTGACCTCACAATGAGTTTACACTGGGGCAGGCAAGGCCTCAGATGGGGAGCTGCCACCCTTGTCCCAATTGAGGATCATAAGTGGCCAATTATTGGCCACTGCAGGGCTGTTTCCCAGCCTCAATCTTTAGGGTGGTGGGCCACCCAGATTCGGACACGCCTGCCCTCCTCTGACCCTACTACGCTCCAGAAACCCCCTCTTTACCCTCGAGGTCTTGTTTGCCCACACAAAGCCCATGATGCTCCTACCTACCCGCTTAAAACAGGCCTTGGTAATCATAATAGGAAGGCACTGGAACACAAAAAGAAACCTCGGGAGGACCATCATTTTAATCGACTGTACCCTGCCCGCTAGCGAGAGTGGCAACACATCCCATCGTTTGAAGTCCTCCTCCATCTGCTCCACCAGCCGCGTCAAATTAAGTTTGTGCAGGGCTCCCAACTCCTAGCTACCTGGATCCCCAAGTACCAAAAGCTCCTTTCCGCCCTCCTCAACGTCGTCTATCCCTCTTCCCTGGTCCCCTGGATGCACCACAAAGAGTTCACTTTTCCCTACATTGAGCTTATAGCCCGAGAAGTCCCCAAACTCCCTTAAGATCTGCATGACCTCCACCATCCCCTCCACTGGATCTGCCACATACAGCAACAGGTCGTCTGCACACAGCGACACCCGATGCTCCTCTCCCACTCGGACCACCCCCTTCCATTTCCTGGACTCCCTTAATGCCATGGCCAAAGGCTCAATTGCTAATGCAAACAACCGGGGGGACAGGGGGCACCCCTGCCTCGTCCCTCGATACAGCCGAAAATACTCCGACCTCCGCCGATTCGTAACCACACTCGCCACCGGGGCTCTATATAGGAGCTTAACCCAACTGATAGACCCCTCCCCAAACCCAAACCTCCGCAGCACTTCCCAGAGATACTCCCACTCCACTCGGTCACAGGCCTTCTCCGCGTCCCTAGCTGCCACTATCTCCGCCTCTCCCTCCACCGATGGCATCATAATCACGTTTAGGAGCCTCCACACATTGGTGTTTAGCTGCCTGCCCTTTACAAATCCCGTCTGGTCCTTGTGAATCACCCCCGGGACACAGTCCTCAATCCTCGTAGCCAGCACTTTTGCCAGCAACTTAGCATCCACATTAAGAAGTGAAATCAGCCTATACGACCCGCATTGCAGTGGGTCCTTGTTCCGCTTCAGGATCAGAGACATTGTCGCGGGCAGGGTCCCCCCCTCCCTTGCCTCATTGAAAGTCGTCACCAGCAACGGGGCTAGCAGGTCCGCATACTTCCTGTAAAACTCGACCGGGAACCCATCTGGTCCCGGGGCCTTCCCCGCCTGCATGCTCCCAAGTCCTGCAATCAGCTCCTCCAACCCAATTGGCGCCCCCAAACCAGCCACCTCCTGCTCCTCCACCCTCGGGAACCTCAGCTGATCCAGAAATCGTCGCATCCCCTCTTCCCCCGCTGGGGGCTGAGATCTGTACAGCTCCTCATAAAAGGCCTTAAATGCCTCATTTACTTTCACCGCAATCCGCACCGTAGTTCCCCTGCCATCCTTGACTCCACCTATCTCCCTCGCTGCCATCCTCTTACGGAGCTGATGTGCCAGCATCCGGCTCGCCTTCTCCCCATACTCGTACGTCGCCCCCTGTGCTTTCCTCCACTGTGCCTCTGCCTTCCCTGTGGTCAACAGGTCGAATTCCGTCTGGAGACTTCGCCGCTCCCTAAGTAGTCCCTCTTCAGGGGCCTCTGCATATCTCCTGTCCACCCTCAGGATCTCCCCCACTGACCTCTCCCTTTCCCTGCCCTCTCTCTTCTCTCTGTGAGCCTTGATGGAGATGAACTCTCCCCTGACCACGGCCTTCAGCGCCTCCCATACTACCCCCACCTGCACCTCCCCGTTGTCGTTGGTCTCCAAATACCTTTCAATGCACCCCCGTACCATCCTGCACACCTCCTCATCTGCCAGCAAACCCAGATCTAGACGCCACAGCGGGCGTTGGTCCCTCCCCTCTCCCAACTCCAGCTCCACCCGGTGCGGGGCGTGGTCTGAGATGGCTATGGCCGAGTACTCCGTTCCCTCCACTTTCGGAATCAGAGCCCTGCTCAAAACAAACAAATCTATCCGGGAGTAGGCTTTGTGTACGTGGGAAAATAAAGAAAATTCCCTGGCCAGGGGCCCAGCAAATCTCCACGGATCTACTCCCCCCATCTGGTCCATAAACCCCCGAAGCACCTTGGCCGCAGCCGGCCTCTTTCCCGTCCTAGATCTGGAACGATCTAATGCTGGGTGATAAACAATTTTAATGAGGTATTTTTTGGCATTGTAAACAGTAGAATTACAGAACGAGAAAACAAAAGGACTGTACAGTAAACAAAATACAGTAACCCTCCCTCTCTCTCTCTCTCCTCCTCCTCCCCCCCCCCCCCCCCACCCCGGGCCCATTGCCACCCTTATGTTCAATACTCTGGACATGACGTCCTCAAACCCCTGCCAGAATTCCTAAATTTTGGACACGCCCAAAACATGTGGACATGGTCTGCCGGTCCTCTCAGACACTTTACACACCTGTCCTCTACGCCGAAGAATCTGTTAATCCGGGACACTGTCATGTGGGCCCGGTGGACGACTTTGAGCCTGGCACATGTTGCAGTCCCATTAACCCTGCACAGCGCGTCCAACCACAGGCCTTCCCCAATCTCCCCTCCGAACTCCTCCTCCCATTTATGCCTCAGCTCCTCGGTCTGCGTCTCCTCCGCCCCCATGAGCTCCTTGTAAATTTCCGAGACACTTCCCTCCCCCACCAATCCTCTAGACACTACCCTATCTTGGATCCCCCTTAGTGGCAAGAGTGGAAAAGGTGGCACCTGCCTGCGCAAAAAGTCCCGCACCTGAATATACCGGAATTCATTCCCCCTTCGTCAACCCAATCTTGGCCTCCAGCGCCCTCAAGCTAGGGAAGCTCCCTTCCAAGAACAAATCTCCCATCCGCTCAATCCCCGCCATCCACCATATCCGAAACCCCCCGTCCAACCTCCCCGGGGCAAATCAATGATTGTCACATATCGGGGACCAGACCGATGCTCCCGTTGCTCCCACGTGCCTCCTCCACTGTCCCCAGATCCGAAGGGCCGCGATCACTACAGGACTGGTGGGGAAGCACGCCGGCGGGAACGGCAGAGGCGCCGTCACCAACACCACCAGACTGGTACCCTTACATGAGGCTGCCTCCACCCACTCCCAAGTCAACCCAGGTCGGAGAATCGGTGGGGGGGGCGTGAATCCCGCCCCCGCCGAATATTCCGGCGCCGGAGATCTGGCGGGGGCGGGAATTGCGCTGCGCCGGTCGGCGGCCTCCCTCCGCCGATTCTCTGGACCGCGATGGGCCAAGTTACGGCCTGTTTTTGCCGGGCCCCGCCGGCGTAAATCAAGGTAGGTCCCTACCGGTGGGACCCAGCTCCTTTGCCGGCCTCCGGGGTCCTCTGGGCGATCTGGCCCCCGGGGTGCCCCACGGTCGCCTGGCCCGCGGTCAGGGCGCACCGTTCCGCATGTGGGCCTGTGCCATGGGGGCACTCTATTCCTCCGTGCCGGCCGTCTAAGCCTCCGCAATGGCCGGCGCGAAGGTGAACCCCGCTGCGGCGCCAAAGGCCTTCCACGCTGGCCGGCCGGGCGCAAACCACTCCGCACCTTTGGGGCGGTCCGACTCCAGAGTGGTTCCCGCCACTCCACTGCGCCGTTTCTGCCCGTCCCGCCAATTCCCGGAGAATCCCGCCCCAGGTGCTTGTGAGGAGAGTGCAAGCAACCAAAACACATCCGTTTTTCAAAACCAGAACGTTTTGGGGAAAGTTCATAGATTGTCATAGAATCATAGAATTTACAGTGCAAAAGGAGGCCATTCCGCCCATCGAGTCTGCACCGGCCCTTGGAAAGAGCACCCTACTTAAATCCACGCTTCCACCCTCTCTCCATAACCTTTTGGACACTAAGGGACAATTTAGCCTGGCCAGCCCACCTAACCTGCACATCTTTGGACTGTGGGAGGAAACCAGAGCACCCGGAGGAAACCCACGCACACACGGGGAGAAAGTGCAAATTCCACACAGTCACCTGAGACCGGAATTGAACCTGGGTCCCGAGGACTGTGAGGCAGCAGTGGTAACCACTAAAGAACTGTTCTCATTGCGGGGAGGGAGGATCAATCCAAACCAAAAAAACTGATTGGGATAGTTTTAACATCCGGTCAGCCGTCAACAGAACCTGTGATGATCCATAATGATCTGTAATTGCAATGTGGCCTCATTTTGTCTTTCTCTCTCTCCAGTATGTGTTCGATTACCATGATGGCGATGTGTTTGGCTGTGTTGCGGACATTGGTTGGATCACTGGTCACAGCTATGTTGTGTATGGGCCTCTGTGCCATGGAGGAACCACAGTGCTGTTTGAGAGTACACCTGTCTACCCGAACCCAGGTAATGATTCTAGAGCTCAGTCATGTCTAAACATCTCAAAGTGCTCAGCTCCTTCCATCTCTTCTTTCAAGGATATGTTATTGGACTATTTAGCCAAATATTTGTGGGTTAGGTGGATTGGCCATGCTAAATTGCCCTTTAGGGTCCAACAATGTGTAGGTTAGGTGGGGTTACGGGGATAGGGAGGGTGAGTGGGGCGAGATAGGGTGCTCTTTCAGAGGGTAGTGCAGACTCAATGGGCCGAATAGCCTAACTGGTTCCGTAATGTCCTTTGAGGAAAGGAAATCTGCTGTTTCTTACCCAGTTTAGCCTGTACGTATCTCCCGTCCTGCGACAGCGTGGTTTACGCTTAATGACTTGCTGTAGTGGCTAATGTCCCTCAGCTAAATCAAAATGCAGCAGTTGTTGCCGAGGATGATATCCCACCATCACCTTCTCTGGGGCATGAGGGGTGGGCAACAAGTGTCAGCCTTACTGGCGATGCCCACACAACGCCCAAGAATGATTTTTCATATAAAGCATCTGTGTGAAAGGTGACTGGACAACTTGTGAGCCAAACATGTGCACATGCCCTCCCTCAGCTTGCTGCACTGCTCCAGCTGGTTTAGCTCAGTGGGCTAGAACAAAGAACAAAGAAAAGTACTGCACAGGAACAGGCCCTTCGGCCCTCCAAGCCCGTGCCGAACATGCTGCCCAATTAAATCTTCTACACTTCCTGGGTCCATATCCCTCTATTCCCATCCTATTCATGTATTTGTCAAATGTCACTATCGTCCCTGCTTCCACCACCACCTCTGGCAGAGGGTTACAGGCACCCACTACCCTCTGTGTAAAAAACGTGCCTCGTACATCGACTCTAGACCTTGCCCCTCGCACCTTAAACCTATGCCCCCTAGTAATTGACCCCTCTACCCCGGGGAAAAGCCTCTGACTATCCACTCTGTCTATGCCCCTCATAATTTTGTAGACCTCTATCAAGTCGCCCCTCAACCTCCGTCGTTCCAGTGAGAACAAACCAAGTTTATTCAACCGCTCCTCATAGCTAATGCCCTCCATACCAGGCAACATCCTGGTAAATCTCTTCTGCACCCTCTCTAAAGTTTCCACATCCTCCTGGTAGTGTGGTGACCAGAATTGAACATTATACTCCAAGTGTGGCCTAACTAACGTTCGATACAGCTGCAACACGACTTGCCAATTCTTATACTCAATGCCCCGGCCAATGAAGGCAAGCATGCCGTATGCCTTCTTGACTACCTTCTCCACCTGTGTTGCCCCTTTCAGTGACCTGTGGACCTGTACACCTAGATCTCTCTGACTTTCAATACTCTTGAGGGTTCTACCAATCACTGTATATTCCCTACCTGCATTAGACCTTCCAAAATGCATTAGCTCACATTTGTCCGGATTAACCTCCATCTGCCATCTCTCCGCCCAAGTCTCCAAACGATCTAAATCCTGCTGTATCCTCTGACAGTCCTCATCGCTATCCGCAATTCCGCCAACCTTTGTGTCGTCTGCAAACTTACTAATCAGACAGCTGGTTTGTGAGGGAGAACAAGGCCCGGGTTCAATTCCCGAACCAGCTGAGAATTCTGAATTCTCCCTCTGTGTACCCGAACAGGAGCTGGAGTGTGGCGACTAGGGGCTTTTCACAGTAACTTCATTGCAGTGTTGATGTAAGCCTACTTGTGACAATAAAGATTATTTATTATTATTATGATCATGCACACGCAAGCTCTCTCCCAGCTCCCGAGTCAGTCTGAGGTCACCTGACGGAATGGTTTCGCACAGTGGGCTAAATAGCTGACTTGTAAAGCAGACCAAGGCCAGCAGCGCGGGTTCAATTCCCGTACCAGCCTCCCCGAACAGGCGCCGGAATGTGGCGACTCGGGGCTTTTCACGGTAACTTCATTTGAAGCCTACCTGTGACAATAAGCGATTTTCATTTCTTACATTCACTTATATACTCAAGAGACTCCTCGTGGTCAGTCATGACATCACTACACCCCTGCACATCCCATCAGTACAGAGACCATTCGGCCCATCAAGTCTGCACCAATTTTTTGAATGAGCACTCTACCCCTGCCCACTCCCCCTCTATCCCTGTAACCCCATAACCGAACCTGCACATCCCGGACACTAAGGACAATTTAGCATAGCTGATCCACCTAACCTGCACATCTTTGGACTGTGGGAGGAAACAGGAGCACCTGGAGGAAACCCACGCTGACACGGGGAGAACGTACAAACTCCACACAGTCACCAAAGGCCGGAATTGAACGCGGGTTTCTGGTGCTCTGAGGCAGCAATGCTAATTATTGTGCCAACATGACGCCTGTGCTGTCTTCGTCCGGAACCTTCTGTGGTTGGGACCAAGACGGTTGCTCCTTTGCACCACTCTCCCAATGCTATGCTGATTTATAGCGTTACGAGGAGCAAGCTGACAATGTTGCAAACATAGGTCTCTTTAAGAGTAGACCTGGGCTTCGGAGTGAGCACTGCAGTCAATAGATAGCTGCCTCAGATCGATGGCCGCTCTCTCACATCAGCCTGGGTGCCTTGTGTGCCCTCAGCAACTGATAAAGGTGGGCATCAGGTGGCAGTCCTGGCTATAAGTATTTTATGGTTTGGGTTTGATAAGGTCATGAATTATCTTTTGAAAAAGGAGCTTGTGTAAAACTGAGGGAGGTGCAGCTGCTACTGAAAGGAGAGAGGAATGTTCATGAAGTATTGTGAATGTGTCAGCTGTGGGACAATCAGAATCTTGCTTCACAGTTGGCTAGAAGAGAAGAGCGAGAGACTATAGATCGGAAGGGAGGGAAATGAAAATGAAAATGGATGGAGTGGAATCTGCAGTTACAGGATAAATAGTTTGTGCTCAGAAAGTGCGAGGTTTTCGTAATAATATGCCAGCAGCCAAGTGAGGAAATGGAGGCCGCAAGGGGAGATTTGATGGGCCGAATGGCCTTTCTCACCCAATGGGCGGGATTCTCCGACCCCCCGCCGGGTCGGAGAATCGGCAGGGGCTGGCGTGAATCCTGCCCCTGCCGGTTGCCGAATTCTCCGGCTCCGGATATTCAGCGGGGGTGGGAATCGCGCCGCGCCGCTTGGTGGGCCCCCCCCCCCACCCACCGGCGATTCTCCCGCCCGCGATGGGCCGAAGTCCCGCTGCTGGAATGCCTGTCCCGCCGGCGAGAATCAAACCACCTCTCTTACCGGCGGGACAAGCGGCGCGGGTGGGCTCCGGTGTCCTGGGGGGGGCGCGGGGCGATCTGGCCCCGGGGGTGCCCCCACGCCAGCCTGGTCCGCGATCGGGGCGCACCGATCGGCGGGCGGGCCTGTGCCGTGGGGGCACTCTTTTCCTTCCGCCTTCGCCATGGTCTCCACTATGGCGGAGGCGGAAGAGACCCCCTCCACTGCGCATGCGCGGGGATGCCGTGAGCGACCGCTGACGCTCCCACGCATGTGCCGCACGGCAAAGTCATTTCCGCGCCATCTGGCAGGGCATCAAAGGCCTTTCCCGCCAGCTGGCGGGGCGGAAATCAGTCCGGCGCGGGCCGTGCCCTTCAAGGTGAGGGCTCGGCCTCTCAAGATGTGGAGAATTCCGCACCTTTGGGGCGGCGCGATGCCGGACTGATTCGTGCCGTTTTTGGCGCTGGTCGGCGGACATCGCGCCGATTGCAGAGAATCCCGCCCCTATCTTTTCTCACCGACTGATATCAATATTCACACCAGCCGATGTTTCGGGGCGAGCCCAGTCTGGGCCTTGGCGTATATCTTCGGGGATTGAGAAATTGGTTAAGAATAGAACTGGTAGGGCAGCACGGTGGCTCAGTGGTTAGCACTGGGACTGCGGTGCTGAGGATCTGGGTTCGAATCCCGGCCCTGGATCACTGTCCGTGTGGAGTTTGCACATTCTCCCCGTGTCTGCGTGGGTTTCACCTCCACAACCCAAAGGTGTGCAGGTTAAATGGATTGGCTATGCTAAATTGCCCCTTAATTTATTTTTAAAAAAGAATATAACTGGTCGCTTCAGGCAACTGATTACAGCTGTAGAGATGATACGTGACTGTGTGAGGTCTCCATTGAAATACTTCCATAGCGAAAGATCAAAAAGGATTTGCTTTTGCCTTAAAGGAATACTGGAGTGCTGGTGGGGGAGGGGCGATGGGGAGATATTGCTGAACTTGTGAGAGCAGCAGGGGGCCGGCTGACAAATTCCTTTGTCGCTGGAGAATGGGGGTGGGGGGAGGGGTGGGCAGGCCCATGGATGAAGGAAGCCTCCATACTTTCCTCTTCTCTGGAAAGCTTCAATGAAGCTTCAGATTATTTGGAGGGAACAGGATTCAGAGCAGAACGAGGAAAAATAACCCAAGTTTCAGATGCGAGTAAGGACGGTGCATCTATTTTTCAGTGACGATGGGGAGTGGGGAAGAAAGTGGAGGGACATCATGCAACCTGTTAAGATGTTTAAATGTAGGAATTGATTCTGTGTCAAATTGGAGAGTCTGGTCATAGAGTGAAGAGTCCTTCCTCTGAGGAAGGGGCGTAAGGAAGAATACGTTTATGTTTCAAGCATTACCTCTTTTTACAGAACAAAGAAACAAAGGCCTGAATTTTATTTAATTTTTAACCCCAGGGAGGGTTTTTAGGCGGGGCGGAACGAGGTGGGAAATTGAAGGGACAGGATTCCCGTCCTGCCCAGCCTGACCTCACAATGAGTTTACACTGGGGTAGGCAAGGCCTCAGATGGGGAGCTGCCACCCTTGTCCCAATTGAGGATCATAAGTGGCCAATTATTGGCCACTGCAGGGCTGTTTCCCAGCCTCAATCTTTAGGGTGGTGGGCAGATTGAAGCCCTGTGGGGAAGGCTGGAAATAATTCAGATTATTTTCCTGCTGTGCCAGGATGTGGTGGGGGGTGAGCATGGGGATACCTCCATCAGAAGCCCTCTTATAACCAGGAATTCCCTCCTCCCCCACACACCATATAATACCCAGTGGCCTCTGGACCTCCCTCCCATCCCGCTCCCTCCTCTGGGATTCCGATCGCTCCCACCTCATCCAATCAAATTGATTGGCATCTCCCTGAGGCAGGACTTCCTCACAAATTGAAAAGTAGTCTCAGCAATGGTGGAAATACTGATCGCTGGTTGTAAAAGCCTGTCTAGTTCACTAATGTCCTTTAGGAAAGGAAATCTGCCGTCCTTACCCGGTCTGGCCTACATGTGACTCCAGACCCACAGCAATGTGGTTGACAGGGCATCATGGTGGCGCAGTGGTAGCACTGCAGTCTCACGGCGCCGAGGTCCCAGGTTCGATCCCAGCTCTGCGTCACTGTCCGTGTGGAGTTTGCACATTCTCCCCGTGTTTGCGTGGGTTTCGACCCCACAACCCAAAGATGTACAAAGTAGATGGATTGAACAGGCTGAATTGCCCCTTAATTGGAAAAAATGAATCGGGTACTCTAAAAAATTTTTTTAAAGCAATGTGGTTGACTCTTTTTTTTTGATAAACAATTTTAATGAGGTATTTTTTGGCTTTGTAAACAGCAGAATTACAGAACGAGAAAACAAAAGGACTGTACAGTAAACAAAATACAAGAGCAATTGCCGTAACCCGCCCCACCCAGATCTGCCTAATTGACCCCCGATACTACATTCCCCTAACCACCACCCCCGCCTGCTGATGATTAATTCTCCGCAAAGAAGTCAATGAATGGTTGCCACCTCCGGGCGAACCCTAACAACGACCCTCTCAAGGCGAACTTGATTTTCTCCAAGCCCAGGAAACTCGCCATGTCTGACAGCCAGGCTTCCGACTTCGGGGGGTTTGAGTCCCTCCAAGCTAGAAGTATCCGTCTCCGGGCTACCAGGAAACCAAAGGCCAAACCTTCGGCCTTTTTATCCCCTGGACTTCCGGGGCCTCTGAAACACCAAAAATCGCCACCTCTGGACCCATTGCCACCCTTATGTTCAATACCCTAGACATGACGTCCTCAAACCCCTGCCAGTATCTCCTAAGTTTTGGACACGCCCAAAACATGTGGAAATGGTCTGCCGGTCCTCTCAGACACTTTACACACCTGTCCTCTACGCCGAAGAATCTGTTAATCCGGGACACTGTCATGTGGGCCCGGTGGACGACTTTGAGCCTGGCACATGTTGCAGTCCCATTAACCCTGCACAGCGCGTCCAACCACAGGCCTTCCCCAATCTCCCCTCCGAACTCCTCCTCCCATTTATGCCTCAGCTCCTCGGTCTGCGTCTCCTCCGCCCCCATGAGCTCCTTGTAAATTTCCGAGACACTTCCCTCCCCCACCAATCCTCTAGACACTACCCTATCTTGGATCCCCCTTAGTGGCAAGAGTGGAAAAGGTGGCACCTGCCTGCGCAAAAAGTCCCGCACCTGAATATACCGGAATTCATTCCCCCTTCGTCAACCCAATCTTGGCCTCCAGCGCCCTCAAGCTAGGGAAGCTCCCTTCCAAGAACAAATCTCCCATCCGCTCAATCCCCGCCATCCACCATATCCGAAACCCCCCGTCCAACCTCCCCGGGGCAAATCAATGATTGTCACATATCGGGGACCAGACCGATGCTCCCGTTGCTCCCACGTGCCTCCTCCACTGTCCCCAGATCCGAAGGGCCGCGATCACTACAGGACTGGTGGGGAAGCACGCCGGCGGGAACGGCAGAGGCGCCGTCACCAACACCACCAGACTGGTACCCTTACATGAGGCTGCCTCCACCCACTCCCAAGTCAACCCAGGTCGGAGAATCGGTGGGGGGGGCGTGAATCCCGCCCCCGCCGAATATTCCGGCGCCGGAGATCTGGCGGGGGCGGGAATTGCGCTGCGCCGGTCGGCGGCCTCCCTCCGCCGATTCTCTGGACCGCGATGGGCCAAGTTACGGCCTGTTTTTGCCGGGCCCCGCCGGCGTAAATCAAGGTAGGTCCCTACCGGTGGGACCCAGCTCCTTTGCCGGCCTCCGGGGTCCTCTGGGCGATCTGGCCCCCGGGGTGCCCCACGGTCGCCTGGCCCGCGGTCAGGGCGCACCGTTCCGCATGTGGGCCTGTGCCATGGGGGCACTCTATTCCTCCGTGCCGGCCGTCTAAGCCTCCGCAATGGCCGGCGCGAAGGTGAACCCCGCTGCGGCACCAAAGGCCTTCCACACCGGCCGGCCGGGCGCAAACCACTCCGCACCTTTGGGGCGGTCCGACTCCAGAGTGGTTCCCGTCACTCCACTGCGCCGTTTCTGCCCGTCCCACCAATTCCCGGAGAATCCCGCCCCAGGGGCTTGTGAGGAGAGTGCAAGCAACCAAAACACATCCGTTTTTCAAAACCAGAACGTTTTGGGGAAAGTTCATAGATTGTCATAGAATCATAGAATTTATAGTGCAAAAGGAGGCCATTCCGCCCATCGAGTCTGCACCGGCCCTTGGAAAGAGCACCCTACTTAAATCCACGCTTCCACCCTCTCTCCATAACCTTTTGGACACTAAGGGACAATTTAGCCTGGCCAGCCCACCTAACCTGCACATCTTTGGACTGTGGGAGGAAACCAGAGCACCCGGAGGAAACCCACGCACACACGGGGAGAAAGTGCAAATTCCACACAGTCACCTGAGACCGGAATTGAACCTGGGTCCCGAGGACTGTGAGGCAGCAGTGGTAACCACTAAAGAACTGTTCTCATTGCGGGGAGGGAGGATCAATCCAAACCAAAAAAACTGATTGGGATAGTTTTAACATCCGGTCAGCCGTCAACAGAACCTGTGATGATCCATAATGATCTGTAATTGCAATGTGGCCTCATTTTGTCTTTCTCTCTCTCCAGTATGTGATCGATTACCATGATGGCGATGTGTTTGGCTGTGTTGCGGACATTGGTTGGATCACTGGTCACAGCTATGTTGTGTATGGGCCTCTGTGCCATGGAGGAACCACAGTGCTGTTTGAGAGTACACCTGTCTACCCGAACCCAGGTAATGATTCTAGAGCTCAGTCATGTCTAAACATCTCAAAGTGCTCAGCTCCTTCCATCTCTTCTTTCAAGGATATGTTATTGGACTATTTAGCCAAATATTTGTGGGTTAGGTGGATTGGCCATGCTAAATTGCCCTTTAGGGTCCAACAATGTGTAGGTTAGGTGGGGTTACGGGGATAGGGAGGGTGAGTGGGGCGAGATAGGGTGCTCTTTCAGAGGGTAGTGCAGACTCAATGGGCCGAATAGCCTAACTGGTTCCGTAATGTCCTTTGAGGAAAGGAAATCTGCTGTTTCTTACCCAGTTTAGCCTGTACGTATCTCCCGTCCTGCGACAGCGTGGTTTACGCTTAATGACTTGCTGTAGTGGCTAATGTCCCTCAGCTAAATCAAAATGCAGCAGTTGTTGCCGAGGATGATATCCCACCATCACCTTCTCTGGGGCATGAGGGGTGGGCAACAAGTGTCAGCCTTACTGGCGATGCCCACACAACGCCCAAGAATGATTTTTCATATAAAGCATCTGTGTGAAAGGTGACTGGACAACTTGTGAGCCAAACATGTGCACATGCCCTCCCTCAGCTTGCTGCACTGCTCCAGCTGGTTTAGCTCAGTGGGCTAGAACAAAGAACAAAGAAAAGTACTGCACAGGAACAGGCCCTTCGGCCCTCCAAGCCCGTGCCGAACATGCTGCCCAATTAAATCTTCTACACTTCCTGGGTCCATATCCCTCTATTCCCATCCTATTCATGTATTTGTCAAATGTCACTATCGTCCCTGCTTCCACCACCACCTCTGGCAGAGGGTTACAGGCACCCACTACCCTCTGTGTAAAAAACGTGCCTCGTACATCGACTCTAGACCTTGCCCCTCGCACCTTAAACCTATGCCCCCTAGTAATTGACCCCTCTACCCCGGGGAAAAGCCTCTGACTATCCACTCTGTCTATGCCCCTCATAATTTTGTAGACCTCTATCAAGTCGCCCCTCAACCTCCGTCGTTCCAGTGAGAACAAACCAAGTTTATTCAACCGCTCCTCATAGCTAATGCCCTCCATACCAGGCAACATCCTGGTAAATCTCTTCTGCACCCTCTCTAAAGTTTCCACATCCTCCTGGTAGTGTGGTGACCAGAATTGAACATTATACTCCAAGTGTGGCCTAACTAACGTTCGATACAGCTGCAACACGACTTGCCAATTCTTATACTCAATGCCCCGGCCAATGAAGGCAAGCATGCCGTATGCCTTCTTGACTACCTTCTCCACCTGTGTTGCCCCTTTCAGTGACCTGTGGACCTGTACACCTAGATCTCTCTGACTTTCAATACTCTTGAGGGTTCTACCAATCACTGTATATTCCCTACCTGCATTAGACCTTCCAAAATGCATTAGCTCACATTTGTCCGGATTAACCTCCATCTGCCATCTCTCCGCCCAAGTCTCCAAACGATCTAAATCCTGCTGTATCCTCTGACAGTCCTCATCGCTATCCGCAATTCCGCCAACCTTTGTGTCGTCTGCAAACTTACTAATCAGACAGCTGGTTTGTGAGGGAGAACAAGGCCCGGGTTCAATTCCCGAACCAGCTGAGAATTCTGAATTCTCCCTCTGTGTACCCGAACAGGAGCTGGAGTGTGGCGACTAGGGGCTTTTCACAGTAACTTCATTGCAGTGTTGATGTAAGCCTACTTGTGACAATAAAGATTATTTATTATTATTATGATCATGCACACGCAAGCTCTCTCCCAGCTCCCGAGTCAGTCTGAGGTCACCTGACGGAATGGTTTCGCACAGTGGGCTAAATAGCTGACTTGTAAAGCAGACCAAGGCCAGCAGCGCGGGTTCAATTCCCGTACCAGCCTCCCCGAACAGGCGCCGGAATGTGGCGACTCGGGGCTTTTCACGGTAACTTCATTTGAAGCCTACCTGTGACAATAAGCGATTTTCATTTCTTACATTCACTTATATACTCAAGAGACTCCTCGTGGTCAGTCATGACATCACTACACCCCTGCACATCCCATCAGTACAGAGACCATTCGGCCCATCAAGTCTGCACCAATTTTTTGAATGAGCACTCTACCCCTGCCCACTCCCCCTCTATCCCTGTAACCCCATAACCGAACCTGCACATCCCGGACACTAAGGACAATTTAGCATAGCTGATCCACCTAACCTGCACATCTTTGGACTGTGGGAGGAAACAGGAGCACCTGGAGGAAACCCACGCTGACACGGGGAGAACGTACAAACTCCACACAGTCACCAAAGGCCGGAATTGAACGCGGGTTTCTGGTGCTCTGAGGCAGCAATGCTAATTATTGTGCCAACATGACGCCTGTGCTGTCTTCGTCCGGAACCTTCTGTGGTTGGGACCAAGACGGTTGCTCCTTTGCACCACTCTCCCAATGCTATGCTGATTTATAGCGTTACGAGGAGCAAGCTGACAATGTTGCAAACATAGGTCTCTTTAAGAGTAGACCTGGGCTTCGGAGTGAGCACTGCAGTCAATAGATAGCTGCCTCAGATCGATGGCCGCTCTCTCACATCAGCCTGGGTGCCTTGTGTGCCCTCAGCAACTGATAAAGGTGGGCATCAGGTGGCAGTCCTGGCTATAAGTATTTTATGGTTTGGGTTTGATAAGGTCATGAATTATCTTTTGAAAAAGGAGCTTGTGTAAAACTGAGGGAGGTGCAGCTGCTACTGAAAGGAGAGAGGAATGTTCATGAAGTATTGTGAATGTGTCAGCTGTGGGACAATCAGAATCTTGCTTCACAGTTGGCTAGAAGAGAAGAGCGAGAGACTATAGATCGGAAGGGAGGGAAATGAAAATGAAAATGGATGGAGTGGAATCTGCAGTTACAGGATAAATAGTTTGTGCTCAGAAAGTGCGAGGTTTTCGTAATAATATGCCAGCAGCCAAGTGAGGAAATGGAGGCCGCAAGGGGAGATTTGATGGGCCGAATGGCCTTTCTCACCCAATGGGCGGGATTCTCCGACCCCCCGCCGGGTCGGAGAATCGGCAGGGGCTGGCGTGAATCCTGCCCCTGCCGGTTGCCGAATTCTCCGGCTCCGGATATTCAGCGGGGGTGGGAATCGCGCCGCGTCGCTTGGTGGGCCCCCCCCCCACCCACCGGCGATTCTCCCGCCCGCGATGGGCCGAAGTCCCGCTGCTGGAATGCCTGTCCCGCCGGCGAGAATCAAACCACCTCTCTTACCGGCGGGACAAGCGGCGCGGGTGGGCTCCGGTGTCCTGGGGGGGGCGCGGGGCGATCTGGCCCCGGGGGTGCCCCCACGCCAGCCTGGTCCGCGATCGGGGCGCACCGATCGGCGGGCGGGCCTGTGCCGTGGGGGCACTCTTTTCCTTCCGCCTTCGCCATGGTCTCCACTATGGCGGAGGCGGAAGAGACCCCCTCCACTGCGCATGCGCGGGGATGCCGTGAGCGACCGCTGACGCTCCCACGCATGTGCCGCACGGCAAAGTCATTTCCGCGCCATCTGGCAGGGCATCAAAGGCCTTTCCCGCCAGCTGGCGGGGCGGAAATCAGTCCGGCGCGGGCCGTGCCCTTCAAGGTGAGGGCTCGGCCTCTCAAGATGTGGAGAATTCCGCACCTTTGGGGCGGCGCGATGCCGGACTGATTCGTGCCGTTTTTGGCGCTGGTCGGCGGACATCGCGCCGATTGCAGAGAATCCCGCCCCTATCTTTTCTCACCGACTGATATCAATATTCACACCAGCCGATGTTTCGGGGCGAGCCCAGTCTGGGCCTTGGCGTATATCTTCGGGGATTGAGAAATTGGTTAAGAATAGAACTGGTAGGGCAGCACGGTGGCTCAGTGGTTAGCACTGGGACTGCGGTGCTGAGGATCTGGGTTCGAATCCCGGCCCTGGATCACTGTCCGTGTGGAGTTTGCACATTCTCCCCGTGTCTGCGTGGGTTTCACCTCCACAACCCAAAGGTGTGCAGGTTAAATGGATTGGCTATGCTAAATTGCCCCTTAATTTATTTTTAAAAAAGAATATAACTGGTCGCTTCAGGCAACTGATTACAGCTGTAGAGATGATACGTGACTGTGTGAGGTCTCCATTGAAATACTTCCATAGCGAAAGATCAAAAAGGATTTGCTTTTGCCTTAAAGGAATACTGGAGTGCTGGTGGGGGAGGGGCGATGGGGAGATATTGCTGAACTTGTGAGAGCAGCAGGGGGCCGGCTGACAAATTCCTTTGTCGCTGGAGAATGGGGGTGGGGGGAGGGGTGGGCAGGCCCATGGATGAAGGAAGCCTCCATACTTTCCTCTTCTCTGGAAAGCTTTAATGAAGCTTCAGATTATTTGGAGGGAACAGGATTCAGAGCAGAACGAGGAAAAATAACCCAAGTTTCAGATGCGAGTAAGGACGGTGCATCTATTTTTCAGTGACGATGGGGAGTGGGGAAGAAAGTGGAGGGACATCATGCAACCTGTTAAGATGTTTAAATGTAGGAATTGATTCTGTGTCAAATTGGAGAGTCTGGTCATAGAGTGAAGAGTCCTTCCTCTGAGGAAGGGGCGTAAGGAAGAATACGTTTATGTTTCAAGCATTACCTCTTTTTACAGAACAAAGAAACAAAGGCCTGAATTTTATTTAATTTTTAACCCCAGGGAGGGTTTTTAGGCGGGGCGGAACGAGGTGGGAAATTGAAGGGACAGGATTCCCGTCCTGCCCAGCCTGACCTCACAATGAGTTTACACTGGGGTAGGCAAGGCCTCAGATGGGGAGCTGCCACCCTTGTCCCAATTGAGGATCATAAGTGGCCAATTATTGGCCACTGCAGGGCTGTTTCCCAGCCTCAATCTTTAGGGTGGTGGGCAGATTGAAGCCCTGTGGGGAAGGCTGGAAATAATTCAGATTATTTTCCTGCTGTGCCAGGATGTGGTGGGGGGTGAGCATGGGGATACCTCCATCAGAAGCCCTCTTATAACCAGGAATTCCCTCCTCCCCCACACACCATATAATACCCAGTGGCCTCTGGACCTCCCTCCCATCCCGCTCCCTCCTCTGGGATTCCGATCGCTCCCACCTCATCCAATCAAATTGATTGGCATCTCCCTGAGGCAGGACTTCCTCACAAATTGAAAAGTAGTCTCAGCAATGGTGGAAATACTGATCGCTGGTTGTAAAAGCCTGTCTAGTTCACTAATGTCCTTTAGGAAAGGAAATCTGCCGTCCTTACCCGGTCTGGCCTACATGTGACTCCAGACCCACAGCAATGTGGTTGACAGGGCATCATGGTGGCGCAGTGGTAGCACTGCAGTCTCACGGCGCCGAGGTCCCAGGTTCGATCCCAGCTCTGCGTCACTGTCCGTGTGGAGTTTGCACATTCTCCCCGTGTTTGCGTGGGTTTCGACCCCACAACCCAAAGATGTACAAAGTAGATGGATTGAACAGGCTGAATTGCCCCTTAATTGGAAAAAATGAATCGGGTACTCTAAAAAATTTTTTTAAAGCAATGTGGTTGACTCTTTTTTTTTGATAAACAATTTTAATGAGGTATTTTTTGGCTTTGTAAACAGCAGAATTACAGAACGAGAAAACAAAAGGACTGTACAGTAAACAAAATACAAGAGCAATTGCCGTAACCCGCCCCACCCAGATCTGCCTAATTGACCCCCGATACTACATTCCCCTAACCACCACCCCCGCCTGCTGATGATTAATTCTCCGCAAAGAAGTCAATGAATGGTTGCCACCTCCGGGCGAACCCTAACAACGACCCTCTCAAGGCGAACTTGATTTTCTCCAAGCCCAGGAAACTCGCCATGTCTGACAGCCAGGCTTCCGACTTCGGGGGGTTTGAGTCCCTCCAAGCTAGAAGTATCCGTCTCCGGGCTACCAGGAAACCAAAGGCCAAACCTTCGGCCTTTTTATCCCCTGGACTTCCGGGGCCTCTGAAACACCAAAAATCGCCACCTCTGGACCCATTGCCACCCTTATGTTCAATACCCTAGACATGACGTCCTCAAACCCCTGCCAGTATCTCCTAAGTTTTGGACACGCCCAAAACATGTGGAAATGGTCTGCCGGTCC
Organism: Scyliorhinus torazame; assembly: GCF_047496885.1. Lineage (NCBI taxonomy): Eukaryota > Metazoa > Chordata > Chondrichthyes > Carcharhiniformes > Scyliorhinidae > Scyliorhinus > Scyliorhinus torazame. Next base: position 378,928,173 of record NC_092708.1, read on the forward strand.
TCTCAGACACTTTACACACCTGTCCTCTACGCCAAAGAATCTGCTCAACCAGGACACTGTCATGTGGGCCCGGTGGACGACCTTAAATTGAATCAGGCTGAGCCTGGCACATGTTGCAGTCCCATTAACCCTGCACAGCGCGTCCACCCACAGGCCTTGCCCAATCTCCCCTCCCAACTCCTCCTCCCATTTATGCCTCAGCTCCTCGGTCTGCGTCTCCTCCGCCCCCATGAGCTCCTTGTAAATATCCGAGACACTTCCCTCCCCCACCCATCCTCTAGACACTACCCTAGCTTGGATCCCCCTTCATGGCAAGAATGGAAAAGGTGGCACCTGCCTACGCAAAAGGTCCCGCACCTGAATATACCGGAATTCATTCCCCCTCGTCAACCCAAACTTGGCCTCCAGCGCCCTCAAGCTAGGGAAGCTCCCTTCCAAAAACAAATCTCCCATCCGCTCAATCCCCGCCATCCACCATATCCGAAACCCCCCGTCCAACTACCCATGGGCAAACCAATGGTTGTCACATATCGGGGGACCAGACCGATGCTCCTGTTGCTCCCACGTGCCTCCTCCACTGTCCCCAGATCCGAAGGGCCGCCACCACTACAGGACTGGTGGAGAAGCACGCCTGCGGGAACGGCAGAGGCGCCGTCACCAACACCACCAGACTGGTACCCTTACATGAGGCTGCCTCCACCCACTCCCATGTCGACCACCCCCTACCCCGCACCACCCACTTCCTTGTCATGGCTATGTTAGCTGCCCAATAATAGTTGCTGAAATTCGGCAGTACAAGCACCCCTTCCCCCTGGTCCCGCGGGGACTTGCCCGCCCATGCAAAGCCCAAAATGATCTTGCTTACCCTCTTAAAAAAAGAACGTGGAATGAAAATGGGGAGACACTGGAACACGAATAAGTACCTCAGGAGGACCATCATTTTAACTGTCTGTACTCTCCCAGCTAACGACAGCAGGAGCGCATCCCACCTCCGAAACTCCCCTCGCATTTGATCAACCGGCCGGGAGAGGTTCAGCTTGTGCAGTCGACCCCAATCCCGCGCCACTTGTATTCCCAGGTACCTGAACTGTCCCCACTAACCGGAACAGCAGCTCCCTCAGCCGGTCCCCGTGGCCCCTCTCCTGAACTACAAACATTTCACTTTTTGTCATATTCAATTTGTACCCCGAAAACCGGCCGAGTTCCCCCAGGGTCGCCATGATTCCGTCCATCCCCGCCATCGGGTCCGAAACGTACAAAAGCAGGTCATCTGCATACAATGAAACCCTATGCTCCACCCAGCACCGCCCCCCCCCCCCGAACCAGCCCCTTCCAACCCTCTGAAGCCCTCAGAGCAATTGCCAGCGGCTCTATAGCTAACGCAAACAGCAGTGGGGAGAGGGGGCACCCCTGTCTCGTCCCGCGGTGCAGTCTAAAATAGTCGGAAGTCGTCCTGTTTGTCCTCACACTCGCCTCCAGGACCTGATATAGCAGCCTGACCCAGTCGGTGAAACCACCCCAAATCCAAACCGTCCCAGCACCTCCCATAAGGATTCCCACTCAACCTGGTCAAATGCCTTCTCAGTGTCCATTGCCACCACTACCTCCACCTCCTTTCCCTCTGGGGGCATCACGATCACATTGAGCAATCTTCTTGTATTCCCCACCAGTTGCCTACCTTTAACGAACCCTGTTTGATCCTCCCTAATAACACTCGGCACACAATCCTCAATCCTAGTAGCCAAAAGCTTTGCCAGCAGTTTGGCATCCACGTTAAGAAGGGAGATCGGCCTATAAGACCCTCACGACTCCGGGTTCTTGTCCCGTTTTAAAATCAAGGAGATGGTAGCCTGCGACATGGTCTGGGGCAACACCCCTCTGTCCCTTGCCTCATTAAAAACCTTGACCAGCAGCGGCCCCAACATCCCGGAGAAGTTTTTATATAATTCTACCGGGTACCCATCCAGCCCCGGGGCTTTAGCTGACTGCGTGGCCTTTAAGCCCTCTAATATCTCCTCCGCTCTGATCGGGGCGCCCAGCCCTTCTACAAGCTCCCTGCCCACATTTGGGAATGTCAGGCCGTCTAAGAAGCATCTCATCCCCTCCAGCCCCGCGGGGGGCTCCGAGCTATCGAGTTTGCTATAAAAGTCCTTGAAAGCTCTGTTCACACCCGCCGCATCCCCAACCAAGTTACCACCTCCATCCACCACTTTACCTATTGCCCTAGCCGCCTCCCTCTTTCTGAGCTGCTGAGCCAGCATCCTGCTGGCTTTCTCTCCATGTTCATATACCGCATCCCTCGCCTTTCTGAGCTGCTCCACTGCCTTACCCGTGGACACCACCCCAAACTCCACCTGCAGCCTCCTCCGTTCCCTCAAGAGCTCCGCACTCGGGGTCCCAGCATAGCTCCTGTCAATCTGCAGGATCTCTGCTAACAGTCGGTCCGTCTCTGCCCTGCCCGTCTTGTCCCTATGAGCCCGGATTGAAATCAGCTCCCCTCTCAGCACTGCCTTGAGCGCCTCCCACACCACCGCTGCTGAGACTTCCCCCGTACCTGCAGGTAGTTTTGTATACACTTCCTCACCTTCTTGCACACCCCCTCATCCGCCAGCAGCCCCACATCCAGCCTCCACTGCGGGCGCTGGAAGCTCTCTTCACTCACCTGTAGCTCGACCCAGTGCGGGGCATGGTCGCAAATGGTGATTGCCGAATACTGCGCGTCCACCACCCCTGTCAGTAGATCCCTCAGCTCTTTTCCCATTGCTGACACTCTGCCCGTTCATGAGCACGACCGGTCCAAGCCTGGATCCATAACTGTATTGAAATCCCCTCCCATAACCAGCTTGTGGTAATCCAGGTCGGGTATCTTCCCCAGCACCCTCTTTATGAAATCCGCATCATCCCAGTTTGGCGCATATATGTTGACCAGGACCGCCTTCCTCCTTTCCAGCTTACCACTAACCATAACATAGCGACCTCCCCCATCCGAAACAATACTTCCCACCTCAAACTGCACCGCTTATTCACCAGAATCGCGACCCCCCTGGTCTTAGTATCTAGTCCAGAGCGGAATACCTGACTAACCCAGCTCTTCTTCAACCTAATCTGGTCCGCTACCTTCAGGTGACTCTTTACTGCCCTCTGCAATGGTCCAGCAAACCCCTCAGTTCAAGGGCACTTAGGGATGGGTAACAAATGCTGGCTCAGCCCAGCGATGCCCACATCTCATGAAAGAATTTTTATAAAGGTCTCCGGTTTCTTTTGAAGACAGGGAGACAGCATGTGAAGAAAAAGAGCTATTAACAATATCAGTTAGTGGGGGAGGGGGACTGGGGGGCTGTGTATGTTAGCTATGTTGGCTGGGTGTGGTTGTTGGTTGGGTTACTTTGTTGTTTTTCCTCTTGAAATTGTTGTTAAAAATTTATAAATGCTTTAATTGAATGTTTTTTTTAATATCAGCTAACATGGGAGCCGGAAAGGGCAATTTGTTGGCCAGCAGGTTAATGGGGGTAGGTAGAGGAAGCATTAGGTGGGTTTCATGGACAATGTGAGAGTCATGAGATAGGAGAGAACGTAGAGAGTGATATGGATTCAAAATGCAAAACTGGAAGTTGGGGGGGCGCTGCTTTGCTGGAGTTGGTCTTCAGAGGAAGCTTGGACCTGTGGGCTAGGAGCGGTATGACAGAGGCAACTGATCGGATGGCCTTGATCTTAGTGATAGAGCGTTGCCACCAAGTGAGGGGCGATCCATGAGCTCCTTGCACTTTTTGGTGACAGGGGAGGAGTCAGGAGTGAAAAGAACTGGGGGATTATCTTTGTGCCTCAGCATGATCCTGGATTCGTGATCTGTTGTAGCAGACAGGAGTCGGACCTTGATAGCGATGTGATCCAGCCAATTCTGGACATAAATGGCTAAACCAGTCGTCCGCCAGTTCAAGCCTGCTTCTCTTGGACTTATGGGAGTGGAGGTAATGGGGGTGGGGGGCGCGGATTGGTCAGTGTGAGAGAGAGCAATGCTTTAGTGGGGACAAAGAGAATGAGGGTAAGGATACGTCTAACAAATCAGTAGCTGCTGATGTAATGTGGATCGGAGGGCCAGAGATGGATCAATTCCCTTAATATCCCAAAAAACAAATTGATACCAGGTGCACAAGAGCTGTGTCCCAGTATTCATGGGGGCTGACCGTTAGATGGGCTTTGCTCCCCCACGGACCATGGTGACAATATTCTTGGCTCACTGTCCTCCTGTTGGAGCAGACCTTTTATGTTTCGGCGGACGATTCCCACTGTAGCTTCTACTTTGAAGAAAAATCCCAGCTCCGCAAGTTTCAGGAAGTTAAATCCATTTTTTGCTGGGTGTGGGGATGTGGAAAGAAGTAGGAAGAACATCATCCAATCGGGTGAAACAGTACAAATGTAGAGAGTGATTCTGAAATTCGAGAGCGTTATCGCAAAGTGAGTAATCAGACCTTAAAAAGGGGACAGAACTGGCGGCAGAGTAGTTTGTGTTTCAATCAATATCTGTTTTTAACGGGACAAAATACAGCTGCTCTGAGCCCGGCCGAGAACCATAAGATTGTGTACATTGTGCTAATCGATTAACCAAATGATAAACTTGTTTGTTGACTTTTATCTCTGTACCTTTCTGGTGTTGAGGAATGATCACCGTGATATTAGTCTGGTATCATTCTGATTTCAGCACAAATTAATACCTCAGTTAAAATAACACAGGAATGTCAGGTGTAGCATTGCTGCCTCACTTCGCCGAGGTCCCAGGTTCGATCGCGGCTCTCGGTCACTGGCCGTGTGGAGTTTGCACATTCTCCCCGTGTCTGCGTGGGTTTCGCCCCCACAACCCAAAGATGTGCAGGCTAGGTGGATTGGCCACGCTAAATTGCCCTTTAATGGGGAAAAATGAATTGGCTACAATAAATTTATTTTAAAAAAGGAATGTCAGGTGAATATGCTCGTGGGGGGGTCGGTGGGGGGCATTTGTCAGCTGACAGCTAAGCATTGGTCACGAGATTGATAACATAATAGTGTAGATTGTCCAAAAACAGCTCTTTATTAGAAACTGTGGTAGAAGTTTATAATCTGCATCACATTGTGACTGCTCACATCACGGAGTCATAGAGAGAGAGAGTCGTAGAATTTACAGTGCAAAAGGAGGCCATTCGGCCCATCCAGTCTGTACCGGCCCTTGGAAAGAGCACCCCACTTAAGCCCACACCTCCACCCAGTAACCCCATCACCCCAGCTAATCCTTTTGGACACTAAGGGGCAATTTATCATGGCCAATCCACCTAACCTGCGCATCTTTGGACTGTGGGAGAAAACCGGAGCACCCGGAGGAAACCCACGCAGACACGGGGACAGACAGTGAACCAAGCTGGGAATCGAACCTGGGACCCTGGAGCTGTGAAGCAATTGTGGTAACCACTGTGCTGCCATGCTGCCTTACTCCACTAGGTTCTCTATCTCCCTCCTGAATTCTGACTCGTCGTTGTTCAAGAACCGACCCACTACAGTCGTGTCGTCAGCAAACTTGCAGGTGTAGTTGGAGGCACATTTTGCCACACTGTCGTGTGTGTATAGAGAGTATAGGTGGAAGGGCTCAGTATGCAGCTTTGGAAAGCCCCGATATTGAGGACATTCATGGAGGAGATGTTGTTGTTTATTCTTACTGATTGTGGTCTGTGGGTCAGAAAGTCAAGGATCCAGTTGCAGAGTGAGGAGCCAAGTACTAGGTTTTGAAGCTTTGATATGAGTTTGGCTGGGATTATGGTGTGGAAGGCGGAGTTGTAGTCAATAAACCGGAGTCTGATGTAGGAGTCCTTGTTGTCGAGATGCTCCAGGGATGAGAGCAGGGCCAGGGAGATGGCATCTGCTGTGGACCGGTTGCGGTGGTTTGCGAATTGCAGTGGATCTAGGCATCCTGGGAGTATGGAGTTGATATGCCTCATGACGCACTTCATTCCGATCGATGTCAGAGCCACCGGAGGGTAATCACTGAGGCGCGTTGCCTGGTTCTTCTTTGGCACCGGTATGATGGTGGTCTTCTTGAAGTAGGTGGGGACCTCGGAACGGAGTAGGGAAAGGTTGAAGATGTCCGCGAACACATCTGCCAGCTGGTCCGCGCAGGCTCTGAGCGCACGACCAGGGACCCCGTCTGGGCCTGTTGCCTTCCGAGGGTTCACGTTCTGGAAGGCCAATCTGACTTTGCAAGTTGTGACGGTGGGTATGGGTGTGTCCGGGGCTGCTGGGGCAGTCGACAGCGGATTGATGGTTTCATAGAACATAAAACATACAGTGCAGAAGGAGGCCATTCAGCCCATCGCGTCTGCGCCGACCCACTTCAACCCTCACTTCCACGCAACCCTGTAACCCAGTAACCCCTCCAAATCTTTTTGGTCACTAAGGGTAATTTATCATGGCCAATCCACCTAACCTGCACGTCTTTGGACTGTGGGAGGAAACCGGAGCACCCGGAGGAAACCGGGGAGAATGTGCAGACTCCGCACAGACAGTGACCCAGCGGGGAATCGAACCTGGGATCCTGGAGCTGTGAAGCCACAGTGCTATCCACTTGTGCTACCGTGCTACCTGCTCGAACCGGGATAGAATGGATGACAGGTGGAATTGTGAGACTTGCTAAGATGAAAAAGGAAGCATCGGCAACTGTTGTTTGTGATATACATAAATGATCTAGACGAAGGTATAGGTGGTCTGATTAGCAAGTTTGCAGATGATACTAAGATTGGTGGAGTTGCAGATAGTGAGGAGGACTGTCAGGGAATACAGCAAAATATAGATAGATTGGAGAGTTGGGCAGAGAAATGGCAGATGGAGTACAATCCAGGCAAATGCGAGGTGATGCATTTTGGAAGATCTAATTCAAGAGCAACGCAGGTCGATAGAGCGGTCAAGAAGGCATACAGCACGCTTGCCTTCATTGGACGGGGTATTGAGTACAAGAGTCGGCAGGTCATGTTACAGTTGTATAGGACTTTGGTTCGGCCACATTTGCAATAGTGCGTGCAGTTCTGATCGCCACATTACCAGAAGGATGTGGGTGCTTTAGAGAGGGTGCAGAGGAGGTTCACTAGGATGTTGCCTGGTATGGAGGGTGCTAGCTCTGAAGAAAGGTTGAGTAGATTAGGATTGTTTTCGTTGGAAAGACGGAGGTTGAGGGGGAACCTGATTGAGGTCTACAAAATTATGAGAGGTATGGACAGGGTGGATAGCAACAAGCTTTTTCCAAGAGTGGGGATATCAATTACAAGGGGTCACAATTTCAAGGGGAGAGGGGGAAAGTTTAAGGGAGATGTGCATGGCAAGTTTTCTATGCAGAGGGTGGTGGGTGCCTGGAACGCTTTGCCAGCGGAGGTGGGAGAGGCGGGCACGATAGCATCATTTAAGATGCATCTAGACAGATATATGAACGGGCGGGGAACAGAGGGAAGTAGATCAAAGAACAAAGAAATGTACAGCACAGGAACAGGCCCTTCGGCCCTCCAAGCCCGCGCCGACCATACTGCCCGACTAAACGACAATCTTCTACCCTTCCTGGGTCCGTATCCTTCTATTCCCATCCTATTCATATATTTGTCAAGATGCCCCTTAAATGTCCCTATCGTCCCTGCTTCCACTACCTCCTCCGGTAGCGAGTTCCAGGTACCCACTACCCTCTGCGTAAAAAACTTGCCTCGTACATCTACTCTAAACCTTGCCCCTCTCACCTTAAACCTATGCCCCCTCGTAATTGACCCCTCTACCCTGGGGAAAAGCCTCTGACTATCCACTCTGTCTATGCCCCTCATAATTTTGTAGACCTCTATCAGGTCTCCCCTCAACCTCCTTCGTTCCAGTGAGAACAAACCGAGTTTATTCAATCGCTCCTCATAGCTTATGCCCTCCATACCAGGCAACATTCTGGTAAATCTCTTCTGCACCCTCTCTAAAGCCTCCACATCCTTCTGGTAGTGTGGCGACCAGAATTGAACACTATACTCCAAGTGTGGCCTAACTAAGGTTCTATACAGCTGCAACATGACTTGCCAATTCTTATACTCAATGCCCCGGCCAATGAAGGCAAGCATGCCGTATGCCTTCTTGACTACCTTCTCCACCTGTGTTGCCCCTTTCAATGACCTGTGGACCTGTACTCCTAGATCTCTTTGACTTTCAATACTCTTGAGGGTTCTACCATTCACTGTATATTCCCTACCTGCATTAGACCTTCCAAAATGCATTACCTCACATTTGTCCGGATTAAACTCCATCTGCCATCTCTCCGCCCAAGTCTCCAGACAATCTAAATCCTTCTGTATCCTCAGACAGTCCTCATTGCTATCCGCAATTCCACCAACCTTTGTGTCGTCTGCAAACTTACTAATCAGACCAGTTACATTTTCCTCCAAATCATTTATATATACTACAAAGAGCAAAGGTCCCAGCACTGATCCCTGTGGAACACCACTGGTCACAGTCCTCCAATTAGAAAAGCATCCCTCCATTGCTACCCTCTGCCTTCTATGGCCTAGCCAGTTCTGTATCCACCTTGCCAGTTCACCCCTGATCCCGTGTGACTTCACCTTTTGTACTAGTCTACCATGAGGGACCTTGTCAAAGGCCTTACTGAAGTCCATATAGACAACATCTACTGCCCTACCTGCATCAATCATATTAGTGGCCTCCTCGAAAAACTCTATCAAGTTAGTGAGACACGACCTCCCCTTCACAAAACCGTGCTGCCTCTCACTAATACACTAATCCTTGGAAAATAGAAGACAGGTTTAGATAAAGGATCTGGATCGGCGCAGGCTGGGAGGGCCGAAGGGCCTGTTCCTGTGCTGTAATTTTCTTTGTTGTTTGTTCGTTCTTTGAGTTCATCGGGGAGGGATGTGCTGCTGCTGCTGCTGGAGATACTGCGCGGCTTCACTTTGTTTTGTTGTTTAGGCCTAGCTACAACCGCTGAGAGTCTGTAACGCTAGTCTGAGACTGTCGTTATGTGTGATATTGTGAATATGGTGATTAAGCAATGGTTAAGCAATGATTTCCGGTTAGGGACATTTGAGGGTGGTTTAGGAGTGTGATAAGAGTGGGGGGAGGGGGAAGAAGGTGTTTTTTAACGTGTTAGTGTGTGTTGTCAGACTTTTGTATGTGGTGGGCGATGGAAGAATTTGTAAGAGTGAATAGGCGGGCCAGGTGGGAGGGAGGTGTGTTTGGTTATGCTGCGCACTGTAATAATATAATCAGGGCTTAGTTTTAAGGTTGATTAAATTGGATATCTTAAATTAAAGAATTGGCCACTTTAAAAACCACGTCTGCAGAAGCCTGCAAAATCCGAATATACGAAACTCAGACTGGCTGCGGGGGGAGGGGGGCATGTCTGGAGCAGCAGCTGAAATCCTTCAGGTGATCCATCGCACCTACTTGAGATGCATTGTCCTATTGTCCACAGTTGCTGATAATCCATCGCTCCTCCCAGGGCGGCCTCAGGTGCCCTGTCAACAGGTCATCAACCAGACCATTGGGCAATGGGGTCCTGCCTTCTGAGACTCCATTGGCCGAAGGCCAGGGGCAGGTGGAGAAAGGATAAAAATAGGCATTTCCAGCCAGACATCTCATGAGGAAAGACTCGAAGCAAAAGGCTGGAAGCTGGGTGTGTGAGGTGACCTTGACCAGACCAACATTCAGCGAGAATCACCTTTTGCAAAGAGGAAGCAGAGGGACTCGGGGAGCAGATCTACAGGTTATCAAACCACCTTTGCGGGTAGGATAGACGATTCCTGGGTGTTTCTTGTATATAGAGTGGGTAATTTATGGATTAACTACATTTAATAAAGTGTGTTTCATTATATCTGTCTCTGTACTTTGTAATACTCATACTGGGTAAAGTTTAATTAAGGAGCTGGTCGAAGTATCTGAATTGATTTAGATACAAGAGCGCTTTGGCAAGGTAGCGTGAGGGGTAGTTAAGGTGTTGTGCAAAGCAAAGCGTTGAGGGAGTGTGGTGCGTTTAGTGTGTGGGATGTGGAAAATGAGCATTAATTTTGTTGTGATTGACTGGAGGATGATCAGAAAAGAGTATAAAGTGGAGAAGTGTAACTGTGCTCAAGCTATTTTTAGACTTTGAAATTCCCCATGGGGGGGGGGTGCAAGTTTCGCAGAGATACTGGAATAGTGTGTGGCATATGGAGAATGGGCATGAATTTTAGTGTGATTGAGTAGAGAATTGTAAGAAAAGGCATAAAGTGGAGAATTGCATGTGCATGCTTGAAGTGTTTTTGTACTTTGAAATTCCCCATAGAGGAGGGTTTTTTGGAGCAGGGAGATGGGATAGGGTTGGTGGAGATACTGGAATCGTGTGTGGGATGTGTATAATGGGCATGAATTTTTGTGTGTAGTCGATAATTGTAAGAAAGGGGATAAAGTGTAGAAGTGCCTGTGCATGCTTGAAGTGTTTTTGTACTTTGAAATTCCCCATAACGGGGTTTGTGCACCGTTCTCGGAGATACTGCAATACGGAGTCGATGCGTCGAGTGGACGGAGCAAGCCCCTATTCCATCTCCCTGCTCCAAAAATCAATTTAATATATGCTCCCCAGATAACGGACGTATCAGATATTAAACTGATAAGAACAGATTTTTTTAAAAAAAATTTAATTCAAAAAAATATACTTTATTCATAAAATTTATCATAAGCATTACAGAACATTTCGAATTGTCTTGACTGTACATTTCCGTCAGAGTTACACATTGCCTTGACTTCCATTCAATTTTGATATTATCATACACATATCACTCTTTACATTACAATTCCTTCTTAAATATTTACATTGTCATGTTTGTTTTATACATTGGAGTGTTGGTTGCCCAGACCGACGGGCTTTACACTGTTACCCGCCCCTCGGTGTACATTTGCTGGGAAGACCTTACACAATGGTCTTTCCCCATTGCGCCTTGGCGGCTGCTGCCCCAAGCTTGAGTGCGTCCCTCAGCACGTAGTCCTGGACCTTGGAATGTGCCGGTCTGCAACACTCGGTCGAGGACAATTCTTTGCACTGGACGATCAGCAGGTTTCGGGCAGACCAAAGAGCGTCTTTCACCGAGTTGATGACCTTCCAGTAGCAGTTGATATTTGTCTTGGTGTGTGTCCCTGGAAACAGTCCGTAGAGCACAGAGTCACAGAGCGTGTCACAGAGCTGTTCGGGATGAACCTTGACAAATACCACTGCATCTCTCTCCAGACCTTCTTTGCAAAGGCACATTCCACAAGGAGGTGTGTGACCGTCTCATTTCCCCCACAGCCACTCCGAGGGCAGGGTGCATTGGCGCAGAGCCTTCGGGTGTGCATGAAGAATCTGACAGGGAGGGCCCTTCTCACCACCAGCCAAGCTAGGTCTTGGTGCTTGTTTGAAAGTTCTGGTGATGAGGCGTTCTGCCAGATGACTCTGGCAGTCTGCTCAGGGAACCATCCAACGTCCTCCACGGTCTCCTTTTCCATGAGGGCCTCGAGGACATTACGTGCTGACCACTGCTTCATTGCCTTGTGGTCAAAGGTGTTTTCCTTCGACTTCCGGTTGCGGCGATGACCAGCTAAGCCGCACGTTTCGGCGGCTCCAGCTCGAACGGACCTTCGGGCTCTTTTAAGAGCCCCAACGTGGAATTTTTTCGGGACAAAACCCGGTGTGGGGTGAGACAACAGGGAGTCCCCCCCCCAGTGAAAAAGAAAAATATCGGCGGATGGCCAGATCTCGAAGAATCCTCGAGGGCAGTGGCAGAAGGAAGAAAGGAGCAAGATGGCGGTGGAGGTGACCTGGGGACCAGACCAGGATGAATTTTTAAGACGGTGTGTGGAGCTGCTAAAAAAGGAGGTGCTGGCCTCGATGCTACAAGCAATTGAGGGGCTTAAGGAGACACAAAATACCCAGGAGATAGAGCTCCATGTTGTGGAGCAGAAGGTGACTGACAACGAGGACGAGATCCTGGGCCTGGCGGTCAAAATGCAGACGCACGAGGCGCTCCATAAGAAGTGCATCGAAAGGATTGAAGTCCTAGAAAACAGATCACGGAGAAAGAACCTCCGGATCCTGGTTCTCCCCTAGGGAGTGGAAGGAGCTGACGGCGGGGCTTACGTGAGTATGATGCTACGCTCGCTAATGGGAGCTGAGGCCCCCTCGGGCCCCTTGGAAGTGGAAGGGGCCCATCGGGTCCCTGCGAGGAGACCAAAGGCAGCAGAACCATCTAGGGCGATGATCGTGCGATTTCACTGCTTCAATGATAGAGAGGCGGTTCTGAGATGGGCCATGAAGATACGGAGTAGTAGATGGGAGAATGCGGTGCTATGAGTATATCAGGATTGATGTGCGGAGGTGGCGAGAAGGAGGGCGAGCTTCAATCGAGCCAAGGAGGTGCTGCACAAGAAGAAAGTGAAGTTCGGGATGTTGCAGCCGGCGCGACTGTGGGTCACGCACCAGGAGAGGCATTACTACTTCGAACTGGCGGAAGAAGCATGGACCTTCATTAAAAACGAGAAACTGGATCAGAACTGAGGGACTGATGTTGGAGGGGAATCGTCAGTGCTGATGTATATAGAAATGTAAATTGGGGAGGGGGGGACATTGAGAAATGTGGGCGCCGGTGCGGGGGAAGAAGAGACTCAGGCGGGGGATGGGGAATGGGAGTGGGGCGGCGGAGGGAGCTGCGCCACAAGGGGCGGGACGGCTCTAGAGAACACAAGGTTTGTTTTTCTTGTTCCCGCGTCAGAAAGATGATGGTGGGAAGATAGGCGCAAGGTGGATGGGAGTTCCTCATATGGGGGGGGGGGTCAAGGAGAGAGCGGGAGAAGCCGGGGTCAGTTGAAGTCAGCTGACTTTCGGAAGCAATATGGGGGGAGTAACCATGCTAGATGGGGGTCTAGCGAGGTGGGGGTGGGGGGGGATAACTGGGTTGCTGCTGCGGAGATCGAGAAGGAATTGGTAAAAGAAAAGGTGGTCGGGGCGGGAATGCGCCGCCTGGGGGACGGGTGGGTGCGCGGAACCGGGACGTGGGACTGGCCCAGAGAGGGTGATGGCTAGTCGACAGGGGAGGGGGGGCGGGCACGGGTCCGGCTGATCACGTGGAATGTGAGAGGCCTAAATGGGCCGATTAAGAGGGCCCGAGTGTTCGCGCACTTAAAAGGACTGAAGGCAGACGTGGCCATGCTTCAGGAGACGCACCTGAAGGTGGCGGACCAGGTTAGGTTAAGGAAAGGATGGGTGGGACAGGCGTTCCACTCGGGGCTGGACGCAAAGAACAAGGGGGGTGGCCATATTGGTGGGGAAACGGGTGTCATTCGAGGCTAGGAACATTGTAGCGGACAGCGGTAGCAGATATGTGATGGTGAGCGGCAGACTGCAAGGAATGGAGGTCGTGTTGGTTAATGTATATGCCCCGAATTGGGATGATGTGGGATTTATGAAGCGGATGCTGGGACGTATCCCGGACCTGGAGGTAGGAAACCTGATAATGGGGGGGGACTTCAACACCGTGCTGGACTCAGGGTTAGATAGATCTAGATCTAGGACCGGAAGAAGGCCGGCAGCGTCCAAGGTACTTAAGGGGTTTATGGACCAAATGGGGGGAGTGGATCCGTGGAGATTTGCTAGGTCACTGGCCAAAGAGTTCTCCTTTTTCTCCCATGTCCATAAGGTATACTCCCGGATAGATTTCTTTGTTTTGGGTAGGTCACTGATATCGAGGGTGGAAGGAACTGAGTACTCGGCCATAGCTGTTTCAGATCATTCCCCACACTGGGTGGACCTGGAACTAGGAGAGGAGAGGGAGCAGCATCCACTCTGGCGACTGGATTTGGGATTATTGGCGGATGAGGGAGTCTGCGGAAGGGTGCGGGGATGTATCGAAAGATACCTGGAGGCCAACGACAACGGGGAGGTCCGAGTAGGAGTAGTATGGGAAGCACTAAAAGTGGTGGTCAGGGGAGAGTTGATCTCCATCAGGGCTCACAAGGGGAAAACGGAGGCCAAAGAAAGGGAAAGACTACTGGGAGAGATTTTGAAGGTAGATAAAAAATATGCGGAGGCCCCGGATGAATGACTATACAGGGAGAGGCGATGACTCCAGACGGAGTTCGATCTGCTCACCACAGGGAGGGCAGAGGCACAGTGGAGGAAGGCACAGGGGATGAGATATGAATATGGGGAAAAGGCGAGTCGCCTGTTGGCCCACCAGCTGCGAAAGAGGACAGCGGCGAAGGAGATAGGGGGAGTTAGGGATGAAACGGGAGCCACGGTGCGGAGAGCAGGGAAGATAAACGAGGTGTTTAAGACCTTTTACGAGAGGCTATATAGGTCCCAACCCCCGGAGGGAAAAGAAGGGATGCAGCAGTTTCTGGACCAACTCAGGTTCCCGAAGGTGGAGGAGCAGGAGGTGGCAGGCCTGGGGGCGCCAATTGGGGTGGACGAGGTGATCAAAGGGCTGGGGATCATGCAGGCAGGGAAGGCCCCGGGACCAGATGTGTTCCCGGTGGAATTCTATAGAAAATATGCGGACCTGTTGGCCCCGCTGCTGGTAAGAACCTTTAACGAGGCCAGAGAAGGGGGGACCCTACCCCCAACAATGTAGGAGGCGACGATATCTCGAATCTTGAAGCGAGATAAAGATCCGCTGCAGTGCGGGTCCGATAGGCCTATCTCATTGCTAAATGTGGACGCCAAGTTGCTGGCAAATGTGCTGGCGACGAGGATGGAGGATTGTGTCCCGGGGGTGGTGCACGAAGACCAGACAGGGTTCGTAAAGGGGAGACAATTGAATGTCAACGTGCAACGGCTATTAGGGGTGATAATGATGCCCCCAGCAGAGGGGGAGGCAGAGATAGTGGCGGCAATGGATGCAGAGAAGGCATTTGATAGGGTGGCGTGGGAGTATCTATGGGGGGTGCTGAGGAGGTTCGGGTTCGGGGAGGGGTTTGTCAGCTGGGTTAAACTCCTCTCTGGGGCCCCAACGGCAAGTGTGGTCACAAATCGGCAAAGGTCGGAGTATTTTCGACTACACAGGGGAACAAGACAGGGATGCCCGCTGTCCCCATTACTGTTCGCGCAGGCAATTGAACCACTGGCCATAGCGCTGAGAGACTCCAGAAAATGGAGAGGGGTGGTTAGAGGGGGAGAGGAACACCGAGTGTCACTCTATGCGGATGACCTACTGCTGTATGTGACGGATCCAGTGGGGGGGATGACAGAGGTCATGCAGATATTGAGGGAGTTTGGACATTTCTCGGGATATAGGCTTAACAAGGGAAAGAGTGAGTTTTTTGTGATACACCCTGGGGACCAGACTAGAGGGATAGATGGCCTACCACTACGGAGAGTGGAAAGAAACTTCCGATACCTGGGGATTCAGATAGCCAGGAGCTGGGGAACGTTACACAGACTCAATCTGACACGGCTGGTGGAACAAATGGAAGAGGATTTCAAAAGGTGGGACATGCAGCCGCTGTCACTGGCAGGCAGAGTGCAGGCAATTAAGATGATGGTCCTCCCGAGGTTCCTATTTGTGTTCCAATGTCTCCCTATACTGATCACTAAGGCCTTCTTTAAAAAAATAGATAGGAGCATCACGAGCTTCGTGTGGGCAGGGAAGGCCCCGAGGGTAAGGAGGGTGTTCCTACAACGTAGTAGAGACAGAGGGGGACTGGCGTTGCCGAATTTGGGCGACTACTATTGGGCCGCCAACGTGGCGATGATTCGTAAGTGGATGGGAGAGGGAGCAGCGTGGAAAAGGTTGGAGATGAAGTCCTACAAAGGGACGAGCTTGAAGGCGCTGGTGACGGCGCCATTACCGCTCTCCCCGAAAACGTTTACCACGAACCCAGTAGTGGCGGCAACATTAAGTATCTGGGGGCAATGGAGGCAACAGAGGGGTGTGCTGGGAGCCTCGGTGTGGTCCCTGATCAGGAACAACCATAGGTTTGCCCCAGGGAGGCTGGACGGAGGATTCCAGAGCTGGTACCGGGCAGGAATCAGGAGAGTGGGAGACTTATTTGTGGTTGGGACGTTTGCAAGTTTGGGAATACAAGAGGAAAAGTATGAGTGCCCCTGGGAAATACCTTTAGGTATATGCAGGTGAGAGCGTTCACGAGACAACTGGTGAGGGAATTTCCGCTGCTCCCGACACACGGGATCCAGGACAGGGTGCTTTCGGGGGGGTGGGTCGGGGAGGGCAAAGTGTCCGAGATGTACCGGGAGATGAGAGAAGAGGGGGAGGAGCTGGTGGACGAACTGAAGGGAAAATGGGAAGAAGAGCTCGGGGAGGAGATTGAGGAGGGTTTGTGGGCTGATGCCCTAAGCAGGGTAAATTCCTCTTCCTCGTGTGCCAGGCTGAGCCTGATCCAATTTAAGGTGCTGCATAGAGCACACATAACGGGAGCAAGGTTGAGCAGGTTCTTCGGAGTGGAGGACAAGTGTGGGAAGTGCGGGGGAAGCCCGGCGAACCACACACATATGTTTTGGTCGTGTTCGGCACTGGAGGGGTATTGGAGGGGAGTGACGGGAGTGATCTCGAAGGTGGTGAAGGTCCGTGTCAAGCCAGGCTGGGGGTTAGCTATATTTGGAGTAGCGGATGAGCCGGGAGTGCAGGAGGCGAAAGAGGCCGATGTTGTGGCCTTTGCGATCCCTAGTAGCCCGGCGTAGGATTTTACTCATGTGGAAGGAAGCGAAACCCCCCGGCCTGGAGACCTGGATAAAATATATGGCGGGGTTCATAAAACTGGAGCGGATGAACTTTGCGCTGAGAGGTTCGGCTCAAGGGTTCACTTGGCGGTGGCAACCGTTCCTCGACTATCTAGCGGAACGTTAGGGGGAAGATAGATAGCCAGCAGCAGCCTGCGGGGGGTGGGGGGGTAAATTGTTTGTGTTCTAGATGGGGAGAGGGGGTGGGGGAGCATTACTTTGTGTTATTTGGTTAGTTTACTATATTATTTAAACAATGTTCTCGAGCAGGTATCAAGCTACCATTTTTGTTGATTAGTAAGGGAAAAAATTGTGTTTGAAAACATAATAAAATATATTTTTTTAAAAAGGTGTTTTCCTTCAAAAACGTTTCCACGAAGGACAGGTGGTACGGCACGGTCCAACTACTTGGAGCGTTCCGCGGCAATGAGGCCAGGCCCATCCTTCGTAACACCGGGCACAGGTAGAACCTCAGTATGTAGTGACACTTGGTGTTTGCATACTGGGGGTCCACGCACAGCTTGATGCAGCTGGAGACAAAG